>NC_057800.1:415207697-415388972 GCF_018294505.1 Triticum aestivum
ATTACTAGTTTTGAAGTTTCAAAACTAGTAATGGCGCACCACACCCATGGTGCGCCACTACTAACTTTGTTACTTTTTTTGGATTTGGAAGGCGGGAAAATTACTAATGGCGCACCACACCCACGGTGCGCCACTACTAATTTTTTTATTTTTTCGAATTTTTTTGCCTCCAGATCTTAAAAGCCTCATAACTTTTTTCTGTTAGGTTTTTGAGGATTCTAGAAAATTGAATACGGGCTTAGCCATCAAATTTGGATGTAACTTTTCGAGTAGATGATTTTTCATATAAAACTTTTTCATCGGAGGTCGTATGCAAAAGTTACGGCCATTTTACCGAAACACGGCGGCCTTTTTGCAAAAAAAATCAAAATTCATGTTTGTTAATTTTCCTAACAACTAGAACACATAACACACGGGCATCTATTTTTTGAATTTTTTTAATCTTTTATCATTTTCTTTTATTTTTTAAAAAAACTAAAAGGCGATCCACGGGGGGGTGTTTGTGTGTGTGAGACGTTAGTAATGGCGCACCCTCCCTGGTGCGCCATTACTAACCTCACACACACACGCAGGCACACCCCCACCAGACATAGCAATGGCGCACCACACCTAGGTGCGCCACTACTATGTAGCATAGCAGTGGCGCACCTAGGTGTGGTGTGCCATTGCTATGTCTGGTGGGGAGGGGGATGGACCCAAAAAAATAGCAATGGCGCACTTCTCATGTGGTGCGCCATTAGTAAAAACATAGCAATGGCACACCACCATCGTGGTGCACCACTAGTAGAGATATTGGGGATAAGCCTTTTTCTAGTAGTGTTGGTAAGGGTCTACACCCAGCCGAAACTCAATATGAAGTTGTCTATATGCTGACACACACAGTACTCGAGGATTTATAACAGAGGTAAATCACATGTATAAAGTAACATAAATACTATTACCTTAATCCAAATAGCGGAAGTAACAACAAGGTTGTGGATTCCCAAACACCAACGGCAAAGTTGAGTGTAGAAATCGTAACCCTAACGTATCACTTACTCGTCGTAAGATTCCTGCAAGATGAGACGTTGCAGCCACAAAGGGTCGGTACATTGAACGTACTGGCAAATTCACACCATAGAGCAATGAGGAAATAATAGCTATCACTACATGCATATTTGGCTGGTGGAAGCTCTAAGTTTATTTTTGCATAAAGCCAATTTTTTCCTACATCAAAGGAATAAATTTTATTTAACTACCAAGTTGGTTGAAAATTATTGAGTTGCTTAAAGTTTCTGAATTTGAAATATTTTCAAGTGAAATTCAAATATTTTCAACAACCCTTTTCATTTAAATAAATGGAAGAAGTCATGTCATCTTCACTCTAGGGTTTTGTATCTGAAAAGAATTTGAATTCATGGAGATCATCAATGCAAAAATGAAAGTTTGGGAAAGTCCTTTTATTCCCTCTCATTTAACTTTCCAAAAGTTTCAATTTCACTCACTTTCAGTCAATCAATCACACAACAATCAAACAATCAAAACTATTTATTTATTATAACATTCCAAAATTTAGAATTTTGGGATGTTACACCCGTGCGCATGGGGTGTGCGGTTCCTGACTTATACGAGGTGGGACGTGGGGGTCAGAGTTCATTCCCACCCAGTTGCCTCCCCACGCCCTAGGAAACCTCCAGGTCGCCGCCGTCGCCTCAAGCCTCTCCGGCGCCTCCGTGTGCCGTGGAGCCGTCCATCTCCGTGGATCTCTTCAAGGATGGGGTTCTCCTCCGGTATGCCCCATCTGATCTCTTTCTCCTCAATTGGTTCTCTCCTTTCTAAGGGATCTCCATTTATCTAGATCGGTCCTCATTTCCTCATGATGTAAAGTAAAACATGGGTAGACAATCAGTATAGGTTAACTAGCCACACTCACTCCCAGATTTTGATTTGGAAGTGGCTGTCATTGGAAGACCCCCGTGTACACGGGCCTGTACCGTGTACACGGCCCCCGGTGTCCATGGTGGTATGACCCCATGCGCACAGGGTGTACAAAGAGTTCTGCCCATTTTTTGTTTTATGTCACTCCTTGCCATATCTTCGAGCACTTGCAATCATTCCTTTTGCGTGTGTTGTTTGGTTGGTTGTGTTTCTCAGACTCCGCTGACAAGGTGGCGGCCGCTCGTCGCAAGCACAGTAAGGTAAGTAAAGATCAGTTGGTTGTTGTTGCTCGTCGGCCATCAGATGGGATTGGCTAGAGTTCTATGACTGCAAATCGTGCTCATCGTGCTGCGTCAAAGAAGCCGGTGATCGAAGCCTCTGATGATTCCGAGGATGAGTATGATTCTCAGGATGATGCTCACTATGAGGAAGAGCCTGCAAATGCATTTGATGATGAGGAGGAGGAGGAGGAAGGATATGAGCCCTAGAGGAACATGTTCTTCCAAGAGGTCGTAATGTCAATAATCTTCCTCTTTCTAAGTGGACCAAGCCAGAACTTTGGGCTCGCAGGCAGGATTACCCCTATGTGCCAGATACAGGTACAGGAATTGACCCAAGATTCAAGAATGATTTTCAGCACCGTGTGTTCTCTGATCTGATCGTGACCAAGAAGAACAAGTTTGCCCCCCACGAGCAAATCAATGTGGAGGGTCTTCGGCACAATGCTCATATCTATCCCGGTGTGTATGATGCTCTTGGGAGGCTTGGCTTGATCCCGTTCGTCAGCTTCCACCATCCATTCAATGAAGATCTTGTGATGCATTTCTTCGCCACCGTATACTTCCATAGTGATGAGGCTCGTACTATGACTTGGATGTCTGGCACATATGAGTGTGAGGCCTCCATGGCCAAGTTCTCTGCCATCATTCCGTATCAGTTCTTTGCCGAGGAGCATCCTGAGTTTGGTCGTGCTCGTGAGACCGGAAGAGATAAGGCTGAGATTGCTTTTGCATACAAGCCAAAGAAGGCCTTCACCACCGGTTCTATCAAGCACTTGAAGCTTACCTATGATACTATGCATCACATTCTTAGGTACGCACTTAATCCTAAGGCCGGGGACTCTCACAATCTGAGGAGCTTGATGTTGGACATCTTTGTCTACCTTCGCGACAGGAAGAAAGTGGATGTTCTGGACTTCATGTTCTTTGAGATCGGGCAGTGTGTTTAGGAGAACAAGTCATGCATCTATGCTCCATTCATCCAGACTTTTATTGAGTCTGTCTGCCCCGCCAGGTACCTAGCCAAGTACTGCACTTCCATTCTGAAGCATGATGCCAACTGGCTTCCGGCTGCTCCTCCACCATATGCACCCTCCAAGAAGGGGCGCAATCTGAGGCCTGAGGATCGTGCTACCTACATTGAGGGTTGTTCCTCCATTGCACGGATTCTACGTGGCAAAGCACTGCAGGCTCCTACTGATGCCAATTTCACCAGAGAGGAGAAGAGGTCTCTTCTGAAGACAGCGAGCAACATGTTCAAGATGTGTCAGTCTATCCAGCATCGTCAGATCAAGGAGATCAACAGGGAAAAGCTTGAGAGGCAGTAGAATAAGGCTGAGCGTGCTGCAGCAGGGGAGCAAGTTGGCCCAGGGTCTGAGGACATTGACAGTGTGGCCACTGCTCATTCCTTTCCCATGATGAAGATGATGATGCTTCGAGCGTGCCTCCTCTTGTCTAGGGTCCTGTTACCATCGCCTTTTCCCTTTTTGTTGTCTTGATGACAAAGGGGAGAAGTGTTTTATTAGGAGCATTTGTAGTTGGTTTCAGTTGGGTTGAGATCTCAAGGCCTCGTTTTATTTGGTGGTGTTTAACTGGCTTGAGGTACTTTTTTTGCTTTTGTGGTGTGGTTGCGAGCTACCTCCTAGTAGTATGTGAGACTAATCATCTTATGCTTCATATCTATGCTCATGGTGTGTCCATCTTGTGCTATCATCATGTTATTATTTTGTTGTCTCTCATTACTTGCTCACCACACCATTGCATGAGTTCTAGGCACTGTTATAGGTTTTATGTTGTTGATCTCATGCCTTGACAATATTGATCTAGGGGAGCCTCATATGTGTGTGCTTGATGCATACTCAAGCATATCATTCTATCCTTGCATACATATAAGGGGAGCTCTCGTGATTAGCTATTGTCTCATAGCTATTCTAGTTGTTATATCCTTTTATTGCCATGTCCTAATCATGTTGTCATCAATGCACCAAAAAGGGGGAGATTGAAAGTGCATGTGGCACTTAAGTATATTTTGGTGTGATGAAAATATGATTAGAGGAACTAATATTGGTTGCTAAATTCTATCTCGGGATATTGGTTCCACGAAGATTCCATTGGAGTTGTGTGACCCCCAAATTCAAAAAGGTTAAGGCATGGTTTACCGACGACTTCAAGGTTTTCGTTTCGTTCATTTTGATTCGTAGGAAAAACTGCACTATCAAGAGGGGTCATTGTGGAATAAATGTCATGTGGGAATGCCACCTATTTTCATACACCTTCCCTCCTACACCTCCATCTTTTTTCCTCGTTGAGTTGTGCTTTGTCGCATTGTCCTGTTGGTTCTTCAGTAAGTTTCTGGACACCCCGTGTGCACGGGGTCTCTGACCCCTGTGCATGCGGGGTACCACGAAAGTTACTGGACGCCCCGTGCGCATGGGGTGGTGGACCCCCATGTGCATAGGGTGGGTGAAAATCACTGGACACCCCATGCACACAGGGTCCTGGACCCTCATGCGCACGGGGTGGTTGGAATACCTCTGGACACCCCGTGCGCACGGGGTCCAACGGGCAAAAATCCCCACCAGACCAAGAACACTATAAAAGCCCCCTTCTTCCACCTCCAACATTTAACCCTAATGTCTTGTTGAGCTCCACCATTGCTACACCTCCTTTTGCTCATTACTCTCAATCCCTCCACCCAAACTTGTTGAAACTTTGGGGATTGGGAGAGCAAGACCTGATCTACACTTTGACCAAACCAAATCATGTTCCCCACAATACTTGTCCACCATTGACTTGTTACTCTTGGAGCTTGGGCTCCTAGGCGGTTAGAGGTTCCTCTG
This sequence comes from Triticum aestivum, assembly GCF_018294505.1. Classification (NCBI taxonomy): domain Eukaryota; kingdom Viridiplantae; phylum Streptophyta; class Magnoliopsida; order Poales; family Poaceae; genus Triticum; species Triticum aestivum. Next base: position 415,212,733 of record NC_057800.1, read on the forward strand.
GAGGATTACTTGCTTGTGGTGTGCTTCGGAGAAGTTTTTAAAGGTGTGGTGGTCGCCTTAAAGACGAGCCCTGAGTGATTCGAGGCTCATCCATTGGGGGTGACTCGAAGGAGATTACGGTGAGCCTTCGGTGGCATTCCACAAGCTTTGGCTCCGTCACCGCTCCAAACGGAGAGTAGCTATTCCCCAAGGAAGAGTGAACTTCGGGATAAAATCTGCGTCCTCGTCTCACTTGTGGTTAATCCTTTCCTGCACCTTACTTTGCTTTGTATGCTTGTCGGCTTGCTACTTAGATTGTTGCCTAGCATATTCAGCTTGGAGCTTGCTTGTCATATAGGTTGCATTCACCTAGTTGCATATCTAGTGAACCTTATTTATCTAATAAGCCTTAAAATTGACAAAGACAGATTAACATTTGTAGTCTCATATTCACCCCCCTCTAGTCGACCATATCGATCCTTTCACCCATGCTATCGTTCCCCTGAATGTTAATGTGTTCCTAGAGAAAGCCAAGTTGAAATATGATGGTAGCAACTACATGGACTGGGTTCGTAACTTGAGGATTATCCTCATTGCTGCACAAAAAAATATGTCCTTGATGCACTGCTAGGTAAGAACCCATTCCTGCTAATCTAGACATTGTGAACGCTTGGCAAACCCAGACTGATGACTACTCGATAGTTCAGTGTGCCATGCTTTACGGCTTAGAACCGGGACTTCTAAGACGTTTTGAATGGCATGGAGATGAAGTTGATATTTCAAGCTAATGCCCGGGTTGAGAGATATGAAATCTCCAACAAGTTCTATAGTTGCAAGATGGAGGAAAACAGTTATGTTAGTGAACACATACTCAAAATGTCTGGGTATCATAACCACTTGACCCAGCTGGGAATTAATCTTACAGTTGAGAGTGTTATTGACAGAGTTCTTCAGTCACTGCCACCAAGCTACAAAGGCTTCGTGATGAATTATAATATGCAAGGGATGATGACAGGAATATAACTACCTGGTATGACCAGCCCAGGAGGGACCGGGTCAATCCTAATGGTATGTTACTAAAAGAAGCCCAGTGGATATACAAGGCGATGATTCATTATGAGGCTTGTAGTAGGCCCAAGCCCAGAGGCGGCTTAAGGCCCGTAATTGTAAAGCAAGGCATGTAAAAGGACTCACCGAGCCGGACACGTTATATGAGCCAGTCGGGACTCTATAAGCCACGAGGCGTTAACCCGTGTATATAAGGGGGCGACCCGGCGGCGGCTTAGGGCAAGAAACAACAGGTCGAGAGACAAGCTAGCGTATTCACTCCTTGGTCGTCGAAACCTAGCAATACTACATCAACTGGACTAGGCTTACCTTCACCGTAAGGGGCCGAACCAGTATAAACCTCTTGTGTCCTTTGTCCCGATTAACCCCTTTAAGCTTCCTAGTTGCGATGGCCCTACGACTAAGTCCTTTCACTAGGACATCTGCCGAGACAATTCCATGATAGTTGGCGCCCATCGTGGGGCCAGCGCACGGTGGGTTGGAGTTCTTGAAGGGGAACTTCGAAGGTCTCAAGGGATACGTTGTGGGCCGGATGACCAAGAGTCGTCGCGGCAAGCTCTACATCGTGATGAAGGATGGGGCCTCGACGCCGGCTCAACTGAGTACGGGTACCGGGTCCCCTTCGATAGAATCCACGTCTTCATCGGCCGGATCGGCGAGCCGGGCCCTGAGCCGGACTTCTGCACCGACCTCATCGAGACGGCTCAGCGGGGGAGACCCGCTCGGGCTCAACCCGCCCTGAGGCGTGCCTTCATGGGTTGCATCCACGGAGGGGAACTTTCTGAAGGATCAGTGGATGGTGGTGAGACGGCTGTTTACTCTGATGGTGAGTCATCCACAGGCGGGACAGATTCTTTGTATCAACTACAAGATGGCGGGCTTGGGGGCTGTTCCGATGGCAGTAGTATTCCGGACCCCTTTGAGCCGCCGAATCGAGTCGGAGTCTTCATGGCTGGCACTCAACCCGGTCAGAATTCTACGGCTATGGCAGCGATAACCACCGGGTTAGGAGACCCCGCGCGCCCGCCGGCTCAGGTGCTGATGGATCTCATGGATAGGATGACGACTCTATTGACCGCCGTGGTTGAACCGATGGACAAAGCTCAGCATGATGCGGATGTGGCACGGTTACGCGAGGAGGTAGCAAAAGCCAAGGAGGACTTGGTAGCAGAGGACATCAAGATAGCTGCAGAGCGGGTGGCTCTGGATGCTCGTGCTCAGTAGCTTCAAGCAGAGACTTTCCGGCTCTCGGTGGATCTAAACGCGTCAAATGAGGTCATGAGGAGAAGGCACCAAAAGGCTCAATCACGTATGCCTCTGACTTATGATCCTAGGAACCTCTTCCACACACCTGGGGCTGGTCCCAGTAACCCGCCGGAGGCAAACCGGATCACAACACCCGGGACTGGGCCACTGGTTCAACCGCGGGCCATGGAGCCCCCTCGTGTGAATACTGCTCCACCTCATTATACACCAATACTACCGAGTCACTTTCTAACCCTTTGGAGAATCTGATCGCTGCATTAGCCCGTTTGGCGGCTCTACCGATTGAAGGTGACTCTCCGACGGCAATCGGAACACGAAGGGTCAGAGAACTTCTTTAGACGGCTCTAGCACAGCAGGATGTATACTCTTATAGCCGAGACAGAATCCATTCAACCCCTCGCCCAAGCCAGAGCCTGAGCTATAGCAGGCATATGGACCCAACGGCCATGTCAAGTAATGCCCAACGCCGTAACCAACCACGCAGGCATGACCCGGCGCAGGATGGAGCCCTTAACTTGGTGGATCAGGAGAGGATTCGTCAAGAGGCTGAGCGGGCGGTTCAACAGGCAGCTGAGCTGGCGGTTCACCAGGTTTTTCCAGTTTATCCAGTGACCTCTATTGAAGCAGGTGTGGCTACAAGGATAGGAGGTGTCCCTTGTCTGGTGCCGGCTCTGCGTAATGAGCGCTTGCCAAAGGACTTTAAGGGGCCTCGTAAGGTGCCTAATTACACAACTGACTTGCAGCCCGGGGCATGGATTGAAAGTTATGAGATGGCAATGGAGTTATTGGAGGTCAGTGATGCAGGAATGGCCAAGTACTTCACTATGATGTTAGATGGAACAGCTCGCACTTGGTTGAAAGGGTTGCCACCCAACTCCATCGGCTCATGGGCGGAGTTAAAAGCCCAGTTCATTCAGAACTTCAAAGATACATGTAAGCAACCTATGTCGATCGTGGACTTGACTAACTGTAAGCAAGAGGAAGGTGAGTCCATGACTCATTGGGTGCGCTGGGTCAAGAAAATAATGCATTCATCTGATAAGATGGATGCCGGCTCCGCGGTCTTAATGTTGGAGAAAAATTGCCGTTTTGAACCTCTGAAATAGAAGCTGGGGCGGCTTAAGCATGATTGTAATGACATGGGCCAGTTGATGGCGGCTCTCGTCAAATATGCTGACTCTGATAGTACCAAGGATCCCGCATCTGACGAAGAGAAGACAGGGAAGGGAAACAAGAACGACAATGGCAAAGGTCACTAGCATAACCCAGTGAATCAAGGAGGTAATAAATGTAAGGTTGACAGTAGTCTGGATTTTGTGGCTAACACCAATGTAGAGGGAAACAATCAACGGCGCAATGGGAGGCCACCTCCTCGGCCAGCCGGGTCAGGTCCCACCCTCGAGAAACTGCTAAATGAACCCTGTCCGAGACACGGCACCCGGCTTAGCCAAAGATGTGATTGCCTTAATTTTCTCCGGGGGCTGATCAGCCCCCTAATGTGCCCTACTAACAACGTAGCAGAATATGCGGCTTTGCTCCATGGTCATCGAATGGCAAAAGAAATGAGTTTAAGCCGGGTACGGTGCCTTGGCGACTCAGATTTAGTGGCTCAGCAAGTATCAGGCAAGTGGGATTCCAAGGATCCTCTCATGGCGGCTTATCGTCGTGAGGTTGACGCTGTGGCTGGACACTTCAAAGGTTATCAAGTGGAGCACATTGACCGCAGAAAGAACGAAGCGGCCGACGCTCTAAGCCGGTTGGGATCTCAGCGTAAGCCGGTGCCACCTAACACCTTTTTAGATGTTCTGCATAACCCTTCTGTCAAATTGCCCACAAAGGAAGACTTAGCCGTTCCAGACCCGGAGGCACATTTGGTGGCGGCTCCTCATGTCATTCCAGATTGACAGTACCGTTTTTGTCTTACATGATCCGGGGCGAGTTGCCAGAGGATGAGACCTTGGATAGACAGATAACCCGACGGTCTAAGTCAATGACGATTTCTAATGGTGAGTTGTATCATCGCAGCGTCACCGGAGCGTTTCAACATTGTGTCTCTCCTGAAGAAGGTCAAGAAATTCTTCGTGAGATCCATGAAGGAGATTGTGGCCATTATGCCGGCTCAAAGTCTCTTGTGGCCAAAGCTTTTCGTCATGGTTTTTACTGGCTAATGGCTCACGCTGATGCGGAGGATCTGGTCAGTAGGTGCGATGGGTGTCAAAAGTTTGCACGACGAGCGCACGTGCCGGCTCAAGAATTGCGGATGATTCTAATCACTTGGCCATTTGCAGTTTGGGGGCTTGATATGGTTGGACCTTTCAAAAGATCCAAGGATAAAAAGAAACATCTTTTTGTGGCAGTTGACAAATTCACAAAATGGGTTGAGGCAGAGCCGGTTAGCAAGTGTGATGCAGCCACGGTGGTTCAATTCATGAAAAAGGTGGTCTTTCATTTTGGCTTTACACACGGCATTATAACTGATAATGGCACTAATCTGTCCCAAGGTGCTATGGAGGAATTTTGTCAACATGAGCATATCCGTCTTGATGTTTCATTAGTAGCTCACCCCCAATCCAATGGTCAAGCTGAGAGAGCAAATCAAGAAATTTTAAAAGGTCTCAAGCCCCGGCTTATGGTTCTTCTTGTCCTCCACATGTCGTATACAAAAATAAAATCAAAGAAAAAAAATAAAATCCTATGATGTGCATAGGATTTACTAGGATGCATGTGATTGGTTGGTCGTGGTACATGTTGTTCACCTTGCTTTCAAAATTACAGGCTTGTTTTCCGAGTTGTCTTGTGCCTGCATTGGACCTTGTCTTCCCATGTTGGCCGGTAGTTGCAGTACAAGTTGTAGTATGTTGCGTCCAACCATCGTCATCCACTGCCGGACTCGGGCCGCAGGTTGTTTCAACTCGGAAAGAACTTGCTGCTTCCATTATGACTCTGTATGTATTCCAAGGTCAAACTCTCAAGGCGTTAGAGTGGGATTAGCATGTATGCACGCACTCGCACTCATCAGGGGATTGGTGTTCGCATGTGTTTGCATTTCTATCGCTATTGCTTCTTTGATTCCCTTCCCCTTGTGTAGCCAATCATTGGCAGCATAGCAGACCACCGAAAGGAATCGGACCGCATTTTCCTTCAACTTGCAGAGATTCGCCGCCGGTGCGGGCCGGCGTCGTAGCCGCGTCGCGTACATGTATCATTGTCAACCGTGGGTCGCCTCCCCAAAGGGCAGATGCCATCCCATCCATCCAGCATGGGTGTGGGCAGGCGCCAAAAGCTCTCGCGTTGAAAACAATGGCGGGACGCCGCTCGTCAGTGAAGATATTTCTATGGTATGCCTGGAAATGAACGAATGGAGGAGGAGCGGGGGCCGGCGGTGCGAGAGTCGTTGCCGCTGCCTGTGTGCCTGCTGCTGCTGCTGCTGCTGGTGGTGCTATGGAACATCAATACCACTCCTAGCAGGTCTACAGGTTATACACCTTTCTTCATGGTTTATGGAGCAGAAGCAGTCCTGCCTAGTGACATCCATCATGACTCGCCCCGCGTGGCGGCTTACATTGAAGCTGGTAATGAACAAGCCCGACAGGATGCACTTGACTTGTTAGATGAGGAGCAAGATTTGGCAGCGGCCCGATCAGCAATTTACCAACAAGACATGGGCTGTTATCACAGCCGCCGGGTTAAGTCCAGAACCTTTCAAGAAGGTGACCTGGTGCTCCGGCTCATCCAGGATCAGTCTGATGCACACAAGCTATCCCCACCTTGGGAAGGACCCTTTGTGGTCAGCAAGAACTTAAACAATCGGTCATAATACCTTATCGATGTTCGAGAGCACAAAGACTCACGTAAGTTGGAGGAGGAGACCCGCCGGCCACGGAATATTGCTCAACTTCAGCCATACTATACTTGAGCCACCGGCTCTCATCATGTACATACTTTGACGTTGTATATATTATGATAAGTAATAAAGCAGGACCTCTATCCTTTTCCTCCTCAATGATCATATTTCTTTATTATTCTCATTATTCAAACGACCATTAGGGGGCTGATCGTATCCGACTCTAGCTTAACACTTTTGGTCCGCTCATGATCGTATTCGAATCTAACCGTAAACCTTATGGTCACTAGGGGGCTTCCTGTTCAAACATAGGTCGTATTCGAACCAAACAGAACATAGTTGTCGGTACCCTTTTGATCGGCACACTGCCAAACTCACTGGGGGGCTTCTTGATCGTATTCAAATCATAGCTCAACCCCTTTTGGGTCTGACGTTGATCATATTTGAATTAGCATCGTTAAAAAACTCTCAAGGTCATTTGGGGGCTTCCTGTTCAAACGTAGGTCGTATTCGAGCCAAAGAGAACATAGTTGTCGGTACCCTCTTGGTCGGCGCAACGCCAAAGCCACTGGGGGCTATATGATCGTATTCGAATCTTAGCTTAACCCCTTTGGTCCGGTTTACTGATCATATTCAAATCAAAGGCCTTCAAATTTTATTTAAAAGTTTGATTTACATTGTTCGAAGCCTATTGTTTTGTTTTACTGGCTTTTTGTTGTCTCAAATCTAACTGTAAGTATGGTTTCAAATTAAACCGGCTCGGTTATTTGACAATTAGTTGCCAAGGCATAACAGTCATCAGGCATATGGAAGTATTGACTTCTAAAAAGAGTGGGTTATCAACCTTACTGTCCGGGTCATGTAAGTCGGCAGTCCAGATTCAAAGAACACATGTATGATATTGTCATTCATAAACAGACTTGTCTGTGTTTTTTCTTTAATCAAGGGCTTTCCAACCTTATTTATCTTTACATCTAGTCATGATTATTCCATAGTTATGTATTGGGTGTTTTGACCCGTCCAGCAACAAACCGCCAGGACAGTTTTTTATCTCTTGCATACAGGAACAGATTTAAACATTGTGGATGTGATGAAGGATATAATGCATATATTAACATGACGGATAAAGCAGACATACACAGTATAATATGCATAATGGCATAGACAGAACAAGCTAGCCTATTACAAAGCATTGGGAGCCCAAAAAGTTAAGACTGTTTTTTCTCAAACAAGACTTTCATCTAAACCCGGTTCATTAAGTCTGGACGGGTTAGTCGGATGATTATGACTCCTCCCTCGCCGGTTCATCTCCCTCCACTGATTCAAAGCTAGGCTTAGACCAATCAAAGACGTTAAGTGCAACAAACTCAGCTTCATCGTCGATCAGGCCAGCCGGGTCAATTTCTGGGGCAAATGTATGTTGGCGAACTGGCGGGATAAGATCTGTCACTTTATACGAGGGAGCCGTTATCTTTTTATTGTCTATATCAAAACCCGGCAGATATTTGTCAATGTTGGTCTCCTCGCCAAGAATGGTAGCCTCAGGACGAACTCCCCTCACACAGGTAATAAAATCATCTTGCTCAAACGGGATCCCGCCTTCCTTCAAGGTAGGGTACCCCTAGGCCATGTCCGTCGGGTCTAATTTTGGCACCCAGGCTTTGGGGCGGCTCAGGGCAGTCAGGGCTCTGGCTCTTGCACAAGACCGTTTCACCTCTTCGAATCTGGCGGGTAAGATAGATAACTTCTTCAAAACATCACTCAAACTATTGGGTCCTTGGTTGGTAGGGGAGATAGTAGCAAGTGCCCGTTGAGCCCAGTGTACAGTTGCTCCACCAAGGTGTAAACTGCCTTCAGTTTTGTCACACTGTTTTGACTCAGATTGTTACTCCGTGGACCTGTGAGTATTTTAACAAAGGTTAAGCATGCAGATTATATTCCTCGCGAAAATAGAGTGTAAGTGACTAATGCAAATGACTCACCAAAGATTGCAGAGACCATTTGATACACACGGTTTTTTAAGCCGGTGAGCTCCGTGGTAACCTTCTCGAGAGCCGCCTCTGCTGTCTTAGCATGTTGTATCAGCAAGATCTTCTCATCGGCCCAAGATTTTTCTTCGTATCCAAACTGGTCTTCAATTTTTCAGCTTCATAGAGGCTCAACTGGAGTTTGGAGTCAGCAGTCTTTATCTCCGCCTCTTGATCCGCCAGCTGGGTCTTTGCATCCGTCAATTCAGAGCCCAATTCAGTTAGGGCGGTCTACAAACGTGCACAGGTGTGTCAAAATTTAAATAAAGGTTATAATGATTAAAGTCCCAAGTGCTTTGCAATGCAACACCACTTGGCACTTGGGGGCTAATGTCTACCAAAGCAATTTTTTTATGCAAAATGACTCTTCTATGCTTCAAGTCCCAAGTGTTTTACAAAGTAACAATGCTTGGCACTTGGGGGCTAATGCATGATATTAAGAAAGTTTTTTCAAGTTGAGCCGATCACACTATTTATTTGGACTAATCCAAGGCAGTTATGAAGTTAAGACCGGCTCATTTATGATAAATTGAGCCGGCCCTTGGGGACTACAGGTGAAGTTTATGCTAATCTATTGGATTTAGGGAAAATATAAAGACAGAGCATCAAACTATATCATAAGTCTACATATCATTCAGGTTCATTATAATCTGAAGACTTGGGGGCTGGCAGAGTATATGTAAGCCGGAGAACATACCTCATATTTCAGCTACAATTGCTTGACCATCTCAATTTCCGAGTCACGGCTGGAATGCACGTGACTGAGGTATCCAGATAGTACGTCACTAACGTTCAGGTGAGCATAGTGAGAGACGTCAAACCGCACTTTCTGCCTTTCCAAAGCCTCTTGTTTGGCAGAGTGCGTGGCCAGCACAGTCGGATTGCCCGGCTCAATGAATCTGCTGCCAGTGATCAGAACGTCATGGTTAGGAGACGCTGGCGGGTTAGCTGAACCAGACGGCCTGGCGGTGGATGGATCGAAAATGGTTTCATCAGCTGATGGCTCAGGAAGGTCAGATCACTACAAAAAAAGACACATCTGTGACATTTTGGGCCGAACGAATTTTTTTTCTGTCATACATATGACACTTCTATGACGATAATTGTGACAAAACCCGGTATCATCATAGATGTGGTGGGCTCCTACTTCTATGACAAAAAATCATGACAGAAAATGGGCTTTTCGTCCTGGGCGGGCCGGAGACGCAGCTGCATGACATTCTTTGGGCCGTCCATGACGGAAAAAACCGTGGTAGAAGCGAGGGGGAGGAAAATTTCGGGGAGTTCCCGGTTACGGTGGGAGGTCGGGGGCCGAGCGATGCGCGTTTCTCTCGTACACGTACGCGCGTGTGTGCGAGGCGTTGCTCTAACTGAACTCGAGTGAGGCGTTGGGCTCTAACTGAACCCGAGCGATTGCACTGCAGGCTACGCGTTATTGAACCCGAGCGATCGATCGATGGCTGTTAACTGAACCCGATCGAGCGATTCCTTCGCTACTGCTGCTAACTGAAGCCGATCGATTGGATGAACAGTGAGTGTTGCGAGGGGGGGTTGGATGAACAGTGAGCGGTGGCGTTGCCTCTGGATGAACAGGACCCCGTGGTGTGGAGGGCTGGATGAACAGTAGACGGTGGAGGGGTGCCCGTGGAGGGGTGGTTGAACAGGGCCCTGTGGTGTGGAGGGCTGGATGAACAGTAGACGGTGGAGGGGTGCCCGTGGAGGGGTGGTTGAACAGTAGCCGGTGGAGTAGCGCGCGGTGGAGGCTGGATGAACAGGAGCCCGTGGAGGTTGGAGGAGGTCGACGGTATCCCATGGAGGCCGGAGGAGGTCGACGGTGGAGATGAACAGTATCCCGTGGAGTCCCGTTTTGCGGTACGCCACACCCCTCCCGATGAACAGGACCCCCGTTTCGACCGTAGCGCTCCAACACAAGTCCGTTTCGTCCGTTTTGCGGTACGCCACACCCCTCCCGATCAACAGGACCCCCGTTTCGACCGTAGGAGGTCCGTTTCCTCCGTTTTGCGGTACGCCAGACCCCTCCCGATCAACAGGACCCCGTTCCGAACGTAGGAAGGTCCGTTTCCTCCGTTGTGCGGTACGCCAGGCCTCGTTTCCATCGCCTGTTCCGTCCAAGCCCTCCCGATGAACACGACCACGCATTCCGTTCCGACCCAGCCGGTTGGCTCCCACGCGTTCCGTTGCCTCCCGATGAACACGACGCATTCCGTTGCCTCCCCATGAACACGACGCATTCCGTTGCCTCCCCATGAACACGACGACGACGCTGTTTCTCCGTTCCGACCCAGCCATGTACACGAGCCCTGGCCGTACGTATGCGCGAGTAGGCGTTCGAGACCCTGCCCGTATGTACGTACGTGGCCGTATTTTCTTTCTTGCACCCTGGCCGCTGTACGTACGTGTACATGCTACGTGCGCGCCTCTACTACGACACGTACGCGCCTCTACTACGACGTGCGCCTCTACATCGACCAGTATATATGTACGTACACGTTCGCGACCAGAATGACAACGCTACGTACGCTTCGACCAGGTGGGTCCCGACTGTCAGGCACTTCCTTGCCTGCGAAGATGTAGCTGGTGGGTCCCAGCAGTCAGGGGGGCGAATCGTTTTTTTTTGCCCGGACGCACTTCCTTGCGTGCGAAGGTGTAGCTGCTGGGTCCCAGCAGTCAGGGGGGAATCGTTTTGTTTTTTTGCCCGGACGCACTTCCTTGCGTGCGAAGATGTAGCTGGTGGGCCCAGCAGTCAGGGGGGCGAATCCTTTTTTTCGGATGCACTTCCTTGCGTGCGAAGATGTAGCTGGTGGGTCCCAGCAGTCAGGGGGGTGAATCTTTTTTTTCGGACGCACTTCCTTGCGTGCGAAGATGTAGCTGGTGGGTCCCAGCAGTCAGGGGGAAACGTTTTTTTCGTGAAATACGGTGGCCAGTCCGGTGGGTCCCCGCTGTCAGGTGGAGGAATAATTATTTTGCGCGTAATAAGGAGGCACTTCCTTGCTGCGGCCGTGGACCCAGCTGTCAGCCTCTCCACGTACAGTCCACGTCCGATGGAAGCCATTCCTTGACCATGTTGACCACGCCGCGCCGAGAGCACCAGGGCGGTGGACGACGGCGAGGCCTAGGAAGGGGACGACGCGGAGCCGGGGAAGACGCGACAGTGGATGCTCACGCGTAGAGGAGTATGAGGGTTCACTCGTTCGGCTGCAGTGTGAGGCTGCCGTCGCCACAGAATAACAGGGGGTGTGGGTGCGTAGAGGGATGGCCTGGCCAGCGGTGGGAGTAGTAGGGGGCGGTGAGGCCTCCGCGGCATCACAGCCGGCCACGGGCGGCAGGAGCAGGCGGCACGACCGGCGCTGCTTTGGGCGGCTGGAGCAAGAAGACCAGAGGTTGAAGAAGCACTACGGCCGTTGGATGGACATCGTACGGTCACTGGAGCTAGAATCGTTCATATATTGACTAAAGTTGACAAAGGCCTCCGTCCCAGTCAACTTAGTAGGCCCACAAGTCAGCCTCCCACCAAGGTGGGTCCCAGCTAGCAGGGGGTATTCATTTTTTTGTGCGTAATAAGGAGGCACTTCCGGTGGGTCCGAGCTGACAGCGGGGGGAATGTTTTTTTCGCGAAATACGGTGGCCCGTCCTGTGGGTCCCAGCAGTCAGGGGGAAACGTTTTTTTCGCGAAATACTGGTGGCCCGTCCGGTGGGTCCCTGCTGTCAGGTGGAGGAATAATTATTTTCCGCGTAATAAGGAGGCACTTCCTTGCGGCTGCCGTGGACCCAGCTGTCAGCCTCTCCACGTACAGTACTCTTCCGATTGAAGTCGGTCGTTGACCACATTGACCACGCCGCGCCGAGAGCACCACGGCGGTGGACGACGGCGAGGCCTAGGAAGGGGACGACGCGGAGCCGGGGAAGACGCGGCAGTGGAAGCCCGCGCGGAGAGGAGTACGAGGGTTCACCGGTTCGGCTGCGGTGTGAGGCTGCCGTCGCCGCAGAATAACAGGGGGTGTGGGTGAGTAGAGGGATGCCCTGGCCAGCGGTGGGAGTAGTAGGGGGCGCTGAGGCCTGCGCGGCAGCACAGCCGGCCACGGGAGGCGGGAGTAGGCGGTCCCGCCGGCGCTGCTTTGGCGGCTGGAGCAAGAAGATCAGAGATTGAAGAAACACGACGGCCGTTGGATTGACATCCAACGGTTACGTCTGCTAGAATCGTTTGTTGACGTATATAATAACTAAAAAAATCTTGCATACGCGTCAACTAAACAGGCCCACAAGTCAGACCACTCCCTCTTTTTTTAATAATTTATATATAGCTCATGGCAACTTCTTATGCAATTTATTGCAGTCGTTTTTTTGGTTGGCCAGGGCCAATTTCGCATATTTCTGTGGGTTCCAAACTATTTTTAATACCGAAATGTCGAGCCAGATTTAAAGTACTTTGAAGATATATTTAAATTAGGTTAATGCCCAGTGAAATAGGAATCTGAAAATGTGAAAAAATTCAGAAATTATAAAGTAATTGCCAATTTGTCATCTGTTTTTATATTTACAACCCATTTCATATTACTTTCAAGATTTGCAGGCGTCTTGAAAGAGTTGCAGCCCATCAGGGCGTAGAAAAATAAGTAGGCCTGGATTGGGTATTCTTCAGAAAAAATAAACTGGGCTCATTTTCACAAAGAAAAAATAGCTGGGCTGGTCACAAGGTGAAAATAAAATATAAGCTAGGCTAGACGGGCCACAGCCCAGTTCAAACCCTACTCCGTCTCAACAATACCAAACAAAAAAATACTGCTCGAGTAGCTACGTCCCAGGTGTCAGCCGATCTTGTGCTGTTCTCTTGTCTATTGACTATATACGCTCACAATATCATGGGTCCCAGATGTCAGGAAAACACTAGGAGGAAGCATTTTATTTTTCCATACGCTGACGTGGTGGGCCCCTACTGTCATCCTTTGCACGTACTTCTGCCGATTCCTGTTGTTTGTTGACCATGTTGACAACGCGAGAGGGCGGTGCCGCGGCGAGCGCACCAAAGCACGCGAAGGACGTCGGCGTTAACGATTTTGGAGACGGTGGGGCGGCGATGCGTGCGCTGAGGCGCAGCCAGCCGTGGGAGGCGGAAGCAGGCGGCCCCGCCGGCGCTGGTTTGGTTTTGGCGGCTGGAGGAAGACAGGACTGAAGAAACACGACAGACTGTAAAAGCAGCAGGAGTACTTAACAACCTTAACTGAAACCAGCAGGGGCACTTAACAACCAAAGCTGAAAGCAGTATGAGTACTTATACAGGTTCAACCGTACAAAGCACGCCTCGAACAGTGCTACTTTGCCTACAGTTAACCAAGGGTGAGGCCACCAAGCCCCAGGACAAGGCCCAGGCGCCACCTCGTGCATCCACAACCTTCTGAAAGCGGCTTCATCTCGCAACGTGGTCAATAAACAGGATATTCGCTTTAGAGCCATGGAAAAGCATGAACATAATCTTCTGTCCTATTCTCCAAGATGGACGGGCCTTCATTATTTGAGACCACCCATGAATAAGTATCTTTTCACCTCCAAGGGGAATTGAGTAGGTCGACATAAACATCATGTTGTGACCAAGCGCAAGTCTGACCCGACCATGGTCAGGCATCTGTATAGGAACAATAGAACTCGGCAGTTCCTGTTTCAAGAAGATCACAGCTGTAAAACTGTGTATAAGCAATAGTTTATGAACAACATATATAACAGAAAACAGCTCGTACCATAAGTTTCTCGACACAGTTGGACCTGTTCAACGAGTGCAGCAGTGGCACACATATCCCACGTGGCCTTCCACCATTGAAACGCCCCACAAGGACCTCAAGACGATCAATAAAGTGTAGGAACTTGTGGATGTCGATCCAGTCAACTTCAGTGCCATTAGTAACAGCCGAGTTATTACAGAGTAACAAACGAGCAGACTGCTTAACTCTGAAAAAACCTACACGTGCCACCAATTATAAGAAAATATTAGTTAGAAGTAGCATCTTCGTGAGAGATTCGTTGCTACTTCTAAAGTTAAATTGTGATTAGTTAGACAGAATAGGTGGATTAAGAAGTAATCGAGGCAACAAGCAAGAACCAGATACAAAACTAACATGGATGAACAATTGGAACGACGTCGGGGTGGAAGATCGCAGTGAAGATGAGACCAGGTTCTGCTATTTCCATCAACATTCGTGCGCCAACTTTCAGTCCGTAACACTTGAGAAAGTTTATCCAAGTTCGGCCATAAAAAAGCAGCGATCTTCTTGGTTCATGAACCCAACTCGGAACTTATATCCATGGCTTGTCTTCACTGTGACCATTAAACTAGTGTATTCAGTTATGGCAAGGCCGAGCATCTTGAGTACATGTGTTCTGGCAGAGCAAATAATACACTGCAGGAAAAATAATATGAGAACACAGCATGTTCAAAAAAACCCCACCCTCCCGGATAGAAAAGAGGATTCTAGGAACATACTGTGCGCGTTTCAAAATGCTGTGTTAGGATGAGAAGGAACAAGTGTGGCGTCTCGCCGAGGGCGCAGAAACCTGTAGGGTACTCGCACTTTGGGCACTGCAAATGAAACACACTAGATTCAGTAGGAAGAAAAATGCATCAACGGCGGCGGCTGCCATCCTAGGATTACCTGCGACCAAGGGACTTGGATTTATCGGGGATGGATGAAGAATTCGTACCTGGTTCTCCATGAGAAAACCCTATGCAATCGCCGAGAGGGGGTTTTCTCTGAACAAGCAGACGAGGGAGAAGGGGATTCAGGCCCAGTGAAATATTGCCGCTTCGTCCATCCAGCTCACTGCTAAAGCTGGAAAGGGGGGGTTGTGATTTGACGGCTCATTAGGCATTACTGCGGCGCTACGACCGGGGTGTGTCTACCGTGAAGTTGTGCACTCTAATTTGTGCATATGGCACGTGGACCCCGTTGCCGGTTGCCCCACATATCAGCGAAAGGAAGTAGAAAGACAGGAGTAACTAGTTACACATAAATATATTTTTTGACAGAGAGATACTCCCTCTGTAAAGAAATATACAAATCTTTTATATCACAGGCTCACCTTGCCGAGAAATATACTCCCTCTGCAACGCACGGGCATTATGGGGGTTCAGCTTTTTTATGGGGTTCAGCTGAGAATATAATACTCAGATAGGCTCACGGTTCTGGACTTTGGGCCGCAGGCCGACCCTGCATGTTTGGGGGCCCATGTGTTCTACCTCAGCGCTTTTCATATTGCAAGCGATCGGTACGGCGCTGGTTTTAGATGCTGTCGCAAGGCGAATACACAAAATTGAATAAAGCACGGCAGCTGTTGGAATGAAATCGAACGACAGTTCCTAACCAGCAATCAGAGTTGCAATTCTATCAACGATATACCATGTGATAAATAATACTGTCGTACTACTTATACACACAGGACACTTGTTTCACCATGCCAGATTATTACATCAAAATCTCTCGGAGGATAGATCAGTTCGGCAGTTGCGTGCTGCTACTGAAGAATTTCAAAGTTGATTTGGACCAGCTCTCCTTGCCGAGAAAGTTCGATTTTGACATCATCCCCTACCGCAAGATATGATTTAGATTTGAACCTTGACCATCCTTTAGCATCAATCATCATGCGACCATCCTTTGTACTTACGGTATATTGAGCAGGTTCATTCACACCAAGGCTGCGCATGGTAAGAGAAACTTGGCCGCGGTCGCCCGGATTGTTGAACGACTCCCTCGTTGCTCTAGGAATTCTCTGTTTGCAAACAAGAAGACATACCCAAACAGTTAGATCAACACAGTGAATCATGTGAAACAACATGGAAAGAAAAAAGAACGAAGCACTTGGGCGGCCAATGCTTACCAAGAAGGTGGACATGTCGGTTTTTGTAAGGACTTTGGTATATGAAGTGCGAACTGCAGCCCAGTCTGTTGCCGGTGCAACTGCACGGGCCGGAGCAGATGCAAGTGCAAGTGTTGGTGCAGGTGCCGAAGCCGCTGCTGCTGCCGGAGATGGTGCTCCTTGTAGAGCTGGTGCCGGTGTCGGAGCAGGTGCCGGTGTCGATGCCCGATCCTCCGGTAGATCAGACTGATCCGCTGACGCGGTCGGTGCCCAATCCTCAGCTGGATCAGACTGAGCTGCTGCCGCTGTCAGTGCTAGAGCAACTGCCGGTGCTCGATCTGTGCGAGACAGCGGCGATCGTGTCTGGTCTGCTATGATCAGCTTTCTAACTTGACTAGGATCCGTGACCGTGATCCAGTTTTTTTCTTCATTTCTTTTAAACGCGAGAAGGACTAATTGTGGCGTTTTTGTTAAACCAAACTGCAGTTCATCATAGGGATTCAGCTTGTACTCAGACAACAGACTGATCCAATTTTTTCCAGTAATATAAGTGATGGACAGTGCCTTCGTTACTGACACGACATAAGAAGTGAAACCTGCAAAAATAGCCATCGTAGAGCAAACCAAACGGTTTATTCTGTGATGAATGTCACATGGCAAAACCTGCATCGTAAAATTGCAGGAAAAGAAAGAAAACATGACATTAAATCAATAAGATTTAGACAGTAAATCAATAAGATTTACTTGATGTGACACGAGTGAATCCTTACCAGGAAATCACTATGTTGAAGTACTAAACAGAAGATTGATCGTCCAACTACGCGTGGCATGCAGGGGCCCCGCCTACTCCCACAAGCAGGACAGTCCAAAGGTCGTGACAAATCGTATGGACCGAACATCCATGGGACTGGAAATCCTGGTGGGTGCGATAAACCCTGCAATGCATACAGATATTGGAGTGTAACCATAATTGATAAACCGTCCTCACAAAAAATATGATCTGGATACTTCAAAATATACAGACTGAATTGAGTGGACAGACATTAACATAGACCGTTCTCAGGACTGACCACACACCAAAAGCGGCAGTACTAATAAACAATACAGGGTTCACAAACACAAATCAAGTACTGAACAATAGTACTTACTACAGACAAGCAAAGTTGCACTAACTAAACTCTGCAGACTATTTCTTGCCACCGACCTACGGGATGAACCCCGCATAACTGACTAGGCCATGGACTTCGTGTGAGATGTCTACATGCACCATCACCATCTTGTCAACCTTGGAGAACCTAACAGAGTGGTCTTTCCACTCATAAACATGATGATGAAGACATGCCGCATCAGATTTGTTGGGAAGCTTTACAAGAACCACACCATTCGTAATCGAAGGCACAACCAGGAAATTGTTGTGGTCAAGTACAGCCTCGAGAACACGCCTGACAACAATGCTACAGGAAAACACTAGTTCAGGACACGTGGCGACAAGGACACAACAGCTGGATAGTTCAGCAGTAGAACTCATCATCAGGTCTTCCAGTTCACACGGCATGACTTTGAGAACTTCATCTCCACCGCGGACCTGGTTCTAATTCAAACAGAAACCATATTTTATTACTACCTCCGTTCAGAAATATAAGATGATTTTCGATATTATACTCCATATATGACTACATATACGCACAGAAATGAGTGAACAAAGACACTAGAACATGTCTTCAAAGGCATGAGAGCAGAGGGATTACATGCAATATCCATAACACAAGTTACTGAGGCAAATATACCCTCTTAAAAGGTAGCATTGATGTTCATAAAGTACTCCCTCCGTCCCAAAATTCTTGTCTTAGATTTGTCTAGATACGGATGTATCAAGTCACATTTTAGTATTAGATACATCCGTATCTAGACAAATCTAAGACAAGAAATTTGGGACAGAGGGAGTAGTTGAAAGTAGTCTATAAGAAATCAGTGTCAACCTCTCGCATGTTTTGGTCAAAAGAGGAATTTAGAACCGTCATTTGGCACACTAAAATCACATGCAAGATCACCCAGAAAGTTGTACTACCAGTACTAGTACTGCGTGTTAGATGAAAAAACACGATCAAGATCGAGAAAAAGATCGTCAACAAGAGACATTACCTGGACTTGCTTAATGAGGGATCCCGGAGAGGGGGGCTTGGACAGGGCGATGGCTTTGAGCTTGTCTGCGGTAGTCTCGGCGGGGTGCTTGCGCTTCTTCGTACCATGAGCCTCGACGGTTTTGGCCAGAGCCATAGACATCACGTCGGCCGGTGCTCCGGCGTCCATCCAAGAGAGGAAGCTGAGAGAGAAGAGTGAAAGGAGGAACGAGATGAGGGAGAAGCGAAGCGAGTGGGGGTTTTCTTCAAGAGAGGAAGCTGAGAGAGAAGAGTGAAATGATGGTTGCTTCGTCCGTCCAACTTACTGCTGGAAAGGAGGGGGTTTTGTGATTTGACGGCTCATTGGGCATTACTGCGGCGGTTCGATCGGGGTAGTCTACCGTCACTCTACTACGGAGTAATTTAGTGCATGGCTGGTGGACCCAGGTGCTGGCTGTCCCACACGTCGGCGAAAGTGAGTAATTTAGTGCATGGCTGGAGGAGGATCCGCACGGTAGAGCGTGTCCACTGTTTTTCTGAAGAAAAAATGATTACAGCAAGCGTTTCCACTCTTACGACGGAGGAGTGCGAAACACGGCAGCCACTTGAACATACACAGTGCTCCTACTACTAGGCATGTGCAGTGGTTCATACGTCAGTACTACACAATCTTGTTGCTAGTGTAGTAAGATATGACGATAACAAATGATGTTGTGCGCATGTCAACTACTCCTATATGTAACATAGTACCGCTTTTTCGACTGTCCGGTCGAGAATGAACGGTGAGATCAATGTTAACAGAACTAGGTCCACAGCGCACGGAGAGTACGGTGCTACAGTACTCCACGAAACATGAACCATATGAAGCACGAATAGTGTTAGGCAGGGTGTATGAAGGGTGCACGGGATGGGAGCAAAAGTTCCCTTCTCGACCCACTTTTGGGTGTTTGGCAGAGTGCATGAAGGGTGCATGAGTCCACACTAGTAGGTTGACAAAAATACACGAAGAGGAAACAACTATATTGAGATGAGAATGCAACCAAACACACCCACACGCTTTGTGCTACAGTGACTGATCTGCACCGTCTGAGTTTGATCCAACGGTCATGTTGCGCCGAGACATGGACATGCCCATGCAGAGGGCGCCTAAACACCACCGAAGTCCCTCTGCTTCTCGAGGCGCACGACGTTGGTGATGCAGGGTGCAACCGCCCGCTCCCGGTCGACGGGAGCCAGTGTCAGGCGCCTCACCTCGGACTCCGTGATCTGCTGCGCCGCCATGGCACCAGGTAGAAGCAATGGGGAGAGGAAGCAAAGGGGGCGAAACGGCTGAAAGGCAATGCAATCTACGGGAAGGCGGAGGGAGCGGGGAATCTTTTGGTTTTCACCACGGTAAAACACCAGTCGACGACTTCTCACATCAGGGAGCAGTGGGTTTTTACAGGCGGAGTCATCGTGACTAATTGCTGCCGCGCCTGCTCCCGTCAATCAAAAAATTAAAAATCCTGCCGCGCCTGCTCCCGTCAATCAAAAAATTAAAAATCCTGCCGCACCCAAACACCAGAGCAACGCCGCGGTGGATATTTAAATTTACCTGCCGGCAAGTAGATAAAAAAGGGGTGAAAAAACAAATGTGGCGGCGGCCTAGCTAATCGGTCGAACTAGCCCAACTAGCTAGCCACCGTGCTTCACTGATGTACTCGGCGGGAAAGGTGGTCTTTCGTGATTTGACGACTCATTTACTTGCTTCGGCGCTACGACCGAGGAGGACCCAGAAAACGCGCGGTAGGGCGTCCCACGTCAGGAAGAATATATGCGTGCACCACCCGGGAGGACCCCGAAACCGCGCGGTAGGGTGTGCCACGTCTCGGCACGGAGGAAAAATGTGCGTGTAAAAATATACTGTATCAGACGTAGTACCTATGGTTCGACCTCGGGACCCAGCCAGTCGGTCGAAAACACCCCACTAGCCACACAGCTTCATCATGCAAACGTGGCACGGAGGATAGATGTGGTTAGCTCCGTCTCGACCAGCCACAACGTCTCTTGTTCTAGGCGATTCTTCTATTTTCCAAGCTTTTTTTAGTTGTAATAACACCACGGCAAGCTAGCGCCGCTCTTCGTGTGTGCCCGTGCAAAGGTTAGACGATGGAGAGAAGAGAGATTGAGATCGCAGACCTGGGACCCACCAGTAAGTGAGACAACGGTCATGCACGTGTTGACGAGGCACTCCCTCTACTCTACTCAACGCAAGTACTGTATAAAATCAAGTTATGGGACAAAGCCAACAACCGTTCGTTTTTTCAGGCTATCGACTTACGCTTTGTAGTCCAGGTTGCCAGTTCGAATCTCGTCTTTCAGATTTGTTAGTTTTAGGTCCAAATTTGATTAATGACAAGTGGGACCCCCGTGTGTTGTTCCGATATTTCAGTGTAGGATGGTTTTTTTGAACAAACACTTTGCGCGGTTAGACAAGTAACGGCACGAGTTACACGTATTTTGCAAGTTTACGAACAAAAATGACAGCGGCATAGAATATCACATCCACCCCGCAGCTTAGATACTATGGTGATACGAGTTTTTACACCGTTGGAAGTGAGATCCAATGGCTTGGGAGTAGTCTTTGTAATTATGCGCAATTTCCAAACTCTCCAAAGGTTTTTTTGCAAATAAAACATTCAGGCCTCGTGTGTGCCGCTGCATCTTCGATCCAACGGCTCCCCGGTGCTCATATTAGGTGCTCCCCGTAGCTTAATTACCCGCTACGGTGATATGAGCATCTAGGTCGTATGATCAGTGATCAGATGGCACATGCGTAGTACTTGTACTTTCTGCGCATTTCCCAAACTCTATCAGCCGTATATTGCAAAAACATTCAAACCTCCTACTGTGGGCCGTTAGATCTCAGTGAACTCGTATCACCATAGAATCTACGGTGCGGGAGCACCTCATACTCTCCCGTGCGAGAAAACATAAGGTGCTATCGCAGCTTGGATGCTACGGTGATACGAGCTTGGAGGTCGTTTGATCTGAGATCCAATGGCATCTGAGCAGTCTTTGTGCTTGTAAGCAGTGGCCGAACTCTTTTGGGGCTTTTCTGCAAAAAACCATTCGAACCACCGAGGAGGTGTTGGGTCACAAATCCAACGCCTCCGAAGAGCTTGTATCACCAAAGCATCTAAGGTGTGGTAGCACATGATATTCTTACATACAGGAGAATATGATGTCCTCCTTCATCTTAGATGCTACGGTGATACGAGCTTCGAGGTCGTTGGATATGGGATCAAAGGGCATCTAAGTAGTTTTTGTACAAATTGTGTGCAATTCTCAAACTCATCAAGGTTTCCTGCAAAAATATTAAGACACATCATGTGAGCTGCTATATCTCAGATCTACAAGCTCCAAGCAACTCGTATCGGCATATAGCATCTAAGGTATGGGGGCACATGATATTCTCCCGGGGAGGAGGGGTGGGGGTGCACAACCAATCGGTGGTTGGGAGGGTGGGGACAAATATAATCTAAACAACCCTAAACAGAGCTCCACAATTTTATCTAAGGTCGAGGGGTTGACCCCCGACAATCATACCTCCGCCTAAACACAACATTTGCATGTACTGTAGTACTAGACTTAATATTCATGTTTCAGTTTCATGTTCATTTTAAATATTGAACTGAGGACCATGGATGTCTTACATTTTACTCCCTTCGTTCCTAAATATTAGTCTTTTTAGAGGCTTCAAATGGACTGGCACATACGGATGTATATAGACATATTTTAGAGTCTAGATTCACTCATTTTGCTCCGTATGTAGTCACTTGTTGAACTCTCTAAAAGACTAATATTTAGGAATAGAAGGAGTATTTTTGAATTCGTGTCATACATGCATGGTTTGGAAAAATAGATGCACTATACTTATTGGATTGTTGTTGTGTTCGTGCGTGTGTGTCTGTGTGTGTGTGTGTGGTCATATGCTTGATACATACAAAGTTTTCTCACCTCCATATTGTTCATCTTTTAAATTTGAATTTGCATTGGAAAACTTACTAGGGATACCATGAAATGTGAAATCCACGTTGAGATCACTATATCACAAACTCACTCTAATTCAACAACTCGTCATAAATCAATTACCACGTTGAGATTAGTATTTGCAAGGAAAATACGGGTATTGTAATACACATAGATTCGTTCGGCAATTTAAAAGGTTCCTTTCGTATTCTCGAATGGTAGGACCCAACGGCGTACCAGCCAGACCTTGGCTCGTGTTGATCCTAAAAAAACCGGGCTCGTGTCCTTCGGTGGCGTGCGTGGTACGCACATTAGGCAACCCCAACCAGTCGAGCCTCAGCGTTTCAAGTCGAAATATCTGGCGGCCAGAATTCCAGCCCTAGGAAATTCCCCTCATGTCCCCGGTCCATAATGACTACCGATGAACAACGGAGGGATGCTTTAGTAACTAGACAATGTTACCTACCGTGCCGAGCACGGTTCAATTCCCTCGGTCGCCGCTCGTCAAGGTCACCCGTCAACTGCATTGCCTAGTACTACTACTACTACTACACCAGGATGAGCACAGAATTGAGCCCGTTTGTTCGTGCCTAGTACTTGAGTTAATATATCAGGCAATGCACTGGTACGGAGGGATTATCCTTTTACTCTGCATATATAACTTGTCTGAAGTCTAACTAAGCAAAATGTTTGACCAAATCCTTTCTTAAGAAATACAACAGGACAGATGTACGGCTTGAAAATTTATTGCATGATGCAGGTTATGATATTGTTTCGAATCCTGGATCTTAAATTTCAGAAAATCCAAAAGTGAGCATAAATTCTTGAAACTAAGCATGGTCACGTGATATGGCACAAATATTACTTCGTAAGTTTTTTCTTCAATTTGAGACAAGCTGCTTATGACAAGTTGCACAAATGAAGAGCCAAGGTATTTTGGAACAAAGACCTGTCACGTTAAGGCGAACGCTTTCACTATTGAAACCGTGGGCGTTTACGTGCCGCCACGAGTCCCCGCTTCTCATCGGCAGGTGCCGTCCGAGCAAGCGTGTGAGTCGACGGGAGGCGTGCGAGCAGACCGCTGCGCCGGCTGTCAGGGAGGCGTGCGAGCAGACCGCTGTGCAGGCTCACCGGGAGGCGAGCCCTTTGACCAGGCTCCGCCGCCCACCGTCGTCCCAACTGCTCCCACTTTTAATGTCGCCGGCGCCGCAGTTTAAAATCAACCCCGCACTACCCGGTATCGCTACAATCCTCTCTCTTCCTCTCCGATTCTCCTGTCGTCTACCTCCAACTAGCCTGACCTAAACGTACGCCATGCCGCATCACGATGGTCTGCCCTTAGTGTTCCAGTTTCCTGAGGAAGACACCCAGCCGGAGTCTCAAGAACATAAGGCGCTTTGGGACGAGCTTGAACTGGCCTTGCGGGAAGACGCCGCGCCTGTCCCCGCTCCCGTTCCGGCTCCCGTCGCCCCGACTGCGCCAGCGCCCATCCCCGTGCACCTGCCAGCGCATGCGCCTGCGCGTGCACTGACGCGCACGCCCGTGCCGGTGCCCGTGCACCTGCCAGCGCATGCGCCTGCGCGTGCACTGACGTGCGCGCCCGTGCCGGTGCCCGTGCACACGAATGTCTCCGCCGCGCCGTTGACAGCGCCTGTCCCCGCGCGGGTGCCAGTGCCCCCCTCAGCGGCATGGATGGCCGCCGTCGACCGCTTCCTTGCACCAACGCCAGTCGCCTCCTCCCGCCAGTTGACTCGCTCCGAAGTCCAGAACATTTTGGCCTTCCTTGAAGCTAGGCCAACGTCCAGGAGTACGCCAACAACGGCGCAAGACGCCGCCGTCGCCGTCGGTCAGTGGCCCGACGACACACAGAGCACGGCAGAGGAGCCGCTTCCCACCGCGAGACGCCCCCGCCGCCGCCGCGTAATCTAAATTTGCCATGAAAAACGTTCGGATTGCCATGCTTAAAATCCGAACGTTTATCATTTCCGTTTATTTTATATCGATCGTCGTATAATTTAAAGTCGGAGTCAGACTGAACGAAATGTATGGTTTGATCGATTGAATGTTCTGCTAGAGCCGTATCAAATTAAATATAAAACGTCATCAAGCCACATGTATTCCTTGTCATCCAACGACCTAGACTGCTTCAATGTCGAGCGCTCAACACGTTTAGCGTGCAGTTAATTTCATGCCAAAAATAGTGCTAATCACATGACAACACGCAAATAATATCCTAGTAGTTAATATCCGCATGCACTTAATATACTTCCAAATTAACGTGCATTGCACGTACACACTGACTAGTGCTGCTAGTACGTGAAACTGGTGCCGTGACTTGTGAACGCGTCCAGATATGGTCAACGGCAACATCGCCCGCGAGTTCTTCCTGTTTGCCCGTGCGTCTAAACGCAGAAGGGGAGGAGAGAGAGAGCACACATGGAACCCACCAGTAAGTGAAGGCGAATAGTACTAAAAATAATATTACATGTTATCCATTAATTAGGCTGTGGTAATATAAAAACATTATGTGAACAAAGGGGGTACAACAAACATTGCTATTCTACGTATGTTGCCTATTGACGTGCGGCTTGAAGGCCCGGTCGCATGTTCGATCCTCGTCCTTTATTTTTTAATTTGTATATGGGTCCAAATTTGTTTCATGACATGTGGGCCCCTCGGTGTGTAGTTTGTAGCACTTTAATTTGTGGGTCGAAATTTGTTCCATTCCAAGTGGACTATCGGTGTGTAGTTTTGTAGCTTATTTATAATAATTAAAGAGAACAACATAGTTTTTTCAATAATACCATGGTGCGACGTTGAAGGCGAGAAAGGACGTGCGAGAGAGCGATGACCGAGCCAGAGGGAAATCAACTAGGGGAGTTGCGTGGGTTGCAACGGTGTTTGGAGTAGTTGTGGGCCGAATGCTACGAAAATATAATCTAAACCGACCGGAACAAATGCCTACACAAATTAATCCAAGGTTGGAGTGCCCCTCGCAATGTAAATAGCTCCGGCTTTGCGAGGGATGGAGAGGTAGTAGCTTCAACGCGTGGAAGATACGGTGTGAGAAAGCGAGGTCAATCGAGAGACATATAGATAGAGAGACAACGTGAGTGTGGTCCGAC
The DNA here is from genome assembly GCF_018294505.1 of Triticum aestivum. Taxonomy (NCBI): domain Eukaryota; kingdom Viridiplantae; phylum Streptophyta; class Magnoliopsida; order Poales; family Poaceae; genus Triticum; species Triticum aestivum. Next base: position 415,238,036 of record NC_057800.1, read on the forward strand.
ATTCATTGAACAAATATATATGCTTTGGAGAGATATTGTCTGATTGAGCTTTTTGGCAAGGGTGAGGGTTGTAAGATAGAGCTTGAGAGATGATCCAGTCACAGACGTGTAGATATATTTTGTGCGTGGGAGGAAGCAAGGTCAACCGATCACATAGGGTCGCCGTGCGATCGAAAGAGTGAGACGGGTTGGAGAGAGTGACCTAGATAGACGATGTGCGTGAGAGAGTATACAATGTGAATAGGTCGAATTGGGCTCGAACATGGTGATATATCGTTTTTGTCTGAGAAAGAGTGAGGTCAATCGAGACATACGGAGAGAGAGAGAGAGAGAGAGAGAGAGTGAGCGTGGCCCACCCTGAGGTCGAAAGAGTGGCGGCGGCTTGGATGGACTGACCTAGATAGACAATCTGCGTGAGAGAGTATAGAGTGTGTCGATCGAGGCCCGAACAGGGAGATATATCATTTGTGTGTGAAAGAAAACGAGGTTAAACGAGACTCAGATAAAGAGAGCGAGATTGAGCGAATGTGGCCCGCCGTGCGGAAGAAAGAGTGAGACAGTCTCGAGGGAGTGACCTATATATACAACGTGCGTGCGTGCGCACGAGAGGTTGGGGGGCTAGATAGGCAATGCATGTATTTAGCGCGAGAGGGTGAGAGGGAGAGGGGGAGAGAGAGAGAGCTCGGCATGGGGTGCAATGGCGGGTGTGTGAGGTAAATACATTTGGTAACAGAGTGGAAAAAGGGGTTGTGTAGTTGAGAGACTTAGAGATCGAAACATGGAGAGAAAGAATGAACGTGTGTTGGAAACCGATAGCTTCCTAAGGTGGTTAGGAGAGGAAGATTGACCGATACAGGAAGTATGTAGCGTTTGTGCGGGGGGGGGGCTAAAAACAACATTTGAATGTACATAGTACGAGACTTAATATCGATGTTTCAATTCGGTGTACATTGTAAGATTTGAACCGAGGACCAGGCATACGGGTAATTATTTCGAATTCGTGCCATACTAAGTTTCGAAAAGTTGACATTGACTCAGTTTGTTGTGCTATTTTGTAGGTCATATGTTTGAATCCATCCAAAAGTTTTCTCACTACCATGGTGTTCATCATATACATATGAATTTGTATTAAAAAAGTAGCGTGGATACAGTGAAATGCGAAATCCACGTTAGAATTGGAGATCGCTACGTGACACACACTCTAATTCAAATAACTAACTACGTGACACACACTCTAATTCAAATAACTAATTATGTGACACACACTCTAATCCACGTTAGCGTGGGTACCGTTTCGAATTTTTTTCAAATAACTCCTCATTAATTAATTTATAGTACTCCCTCTGGTCACTTTTATAAGACCTTGAAGACATTTCAGACAATGTGCAAAACAGTTCATTTTAAGTTGTCTGAAACGACTTACAAAAGTGAACGGATGGAGTATCTCGTTTCGAATGACTAATTATTGCAAGGAAAACACGGGCATGGTAATACATACAGATTCGTTTGGAAATGAAAGAAGATTCGTTTGCATTCTCAAATGTAGGCGCACCAGGCAGACCAGGGTCATGTCGGGGTGGACACTGCTTCGGTGCCTTAAAGGCAACTGCCTTTGGGTCACTGACATGTGGGCCAGCCACTTATTGGGCCCACATGTCATGGACACAAAGGCAGGTGCCTTAAGGCACTGAAGCATAGTCCGAAACATGGAAGCGCGAACTTATATTGTCGTTGTCCTTTTTTGGGGGGGGAGGGGGTGGGTGGCTGGGTGCTACGCATCCGTCCGACACACGCGACCACCCCGACAGGACTATGCTTCGGCGCCACGACGACAATATAAGTTCGCGCTTCCACGTTTCGGATTGAAATATCTGGCGGCCCCAATTCCATCCCTGCAAAATCTCTCTTCTCCACCGTCCCCTTCCGCGCCCAGATTGCTCAAATCCCTAATTCGCCGCCAACCCTCAAATCGCCCCTCGTCTCGTCTCTTTCCCCACCGTTCCCCACCTCTGTGCCGGACCACCGCACCGGAGCTACCTCATCTACGCCCTCGTCCACCGCACCGGGTGGTCCATCAACAACGTAGGCCGCCGCAACCGACGTGCCTCACAGACACCGAGTTCCACCGCATCAGGTGCGCTTCACCGACGCCGTCTCCCAGCTCACCGGGGCTACTTCACCGAGCACATCGTCGCACCTCCGCCCCCCGAGGCCGTTGGGGCTTCACCAACGGTCTCGTCCACTGCATCGTAGCGCTCCGCTGCCACTCAAGATCTGCATCCGTGCGCGGCCAGCCAACACCAGCGCATCACCCTCAACGGCTCTGAAGTGACCCGCACTCTAGCTAGGCGAGCATGCCCAAACGCCAGCCTGAACTAGGTATCCACACATCACTCCCTTATGCACTATTCCGACGATGTTTGGATATCCTTTCACTACTCTCTTAGCTTACACGCCTATGCAGCTCTGACTTTAACTCTTATTTCTTCTGGAGATATCATCTGAAACAAGCAAATCCATTTTTTAGCGAAGCATGACGGCGCTACGGGATCTGGTACACATCCTGCACACCCGTATAACCTTGTAAGTATCTGTCCTCTGGTACAACATCAAGGTCGATTCCTCTTATTTGATCAACCATTCGCCGTGTCAAAAATGCAGAGGTGGATGCAAGGAGCACAAGGCCTGCACATCCAAGCAAGTGGTAACATGGACTTGTACATGGAACATCCCAAGCGCAAGCAGAGCTGCAGTGAGCCTGTACAACGAGCTAGCGTAAGTCCCTGCATTTCATTTAATTCGTACTGGCATTCGTGTATGATTTGTGTGCAGTGGCTGATCCACGAATTCAAGTTACCAGGGGCGAACATTTAACTTAAAAAATACGAAGGCACTTGCACTCCGGAAATCAACATAACTTGAGAAATGTGAAGCTACATGCACTTTGAAAACCAGCTAATGATCCAAAGTAGTTCAGATTATAAACACTAAATGATGCAAGCACCAAAAAACACAAAATGCAACATGGTGTACAAGGACTACAAACATGGTCTGTACCTGCTTGAATTATTCGTTCTCTGGCTGAAAATATCGAAGTGTAATTGCACGTATAACCAGTGCGCAAACTGCATATCAATATATCTATCCTGCACAAGTATGCCAATAGTTTCAAACAACAGATTAGAAAAGTATTTATGCTATGTTGTCATGATACGGGGACTTTCTGGTAGATGGCCTCGACGTTTCCTCAAGCTATGAAAATGCACTATAATTTGCTTGTCATCAATGCCTGCAAATCTCTGTCTCTCTCAACATAGTAGATCATCATTAGACACTAAATCCTTCAATGAGCTTGCAAAATGCTTGCATTAGATCCCTCATTAGACACTATATGTTCATCACCAGGAGCATGTAAAATGTTTGCATCAAATCCTTCATTAGCAGTCTGTTCATTAGACACTTCAGGCTCAAGAACAACATGAGCTTGTATGTTTGCACCGGAAACTTGATTAGATACATCAGATTCAGTCAGTTCAGTATTGATTGGGGGAGTTATAAAATAAGTAGAAATTGGTTTCATTTTCTCATAGATTCCCTACATACAAGCAGTTTTACAACACCGTCAGGTTTAACTATTGGCCAGAAATTGAAGAGTTGAATTAGATATAATCAGGGATGTGATGTACCTGCTCGTTGCGCATGCTACTCTTGCAAGCTGCGACTGTCCGTTTGCGCAAGCTCGATGCCATGCCCGTGCTGCCGCCGCTGCCTCCCACGCAGGCTACACCCAGGGTTGGATCTTCATCTTCTTGTCCTTCCGTTCGCTTGAAGCCCGGCGACCGCCCTCCAACGAGGGCGCGAGGAAGTGTTGTGTCGGTCTGTCCAGCGGCGGCTAGGTTAGGAGCGAACCAGACTGGAGGCTGGAGCGAATGAATTGGGATTTTTCCTGCTGTCGATCGATATGGGAGGCGCTCGTTTGGGCCGCGAGCCTGCTATAGGGCCTGCCTTGCACTTATGTTATTGGCCCATCCAAATTGAAACATTTTTCTTCATTTTTTACATTGCCTGCTCGTGCGTTGGGACGAACAAAACTAGCATGGGCCAACCTGGACGACTCAAACTAGGTGCACACTTTCCAGCCACCTGAGGCGGCCGCCCATACCAGCCCCTATGGTGGCGTCGCCCCTTTTTGCGTGTATGATTGGATAGTGAAAAATATTCCAGTGGCGCTTTTGATTTACCCACAGAATGGTTGAATTGCTTGTTTCTATGAACTGAGTTCGCCAATAATGTGAAGGATGCCAGTCTTTTCATCCTATTGTAGATTGCTTAGATCTCGATATGCCAAAAGTAATCGCATGAAATATACAGTAAAAGCCAGTGTGATGTGTTTGGCTACAACTAGTCTGACTACACGTCCTCATATAACATATCAAGGACGCACCATCTTACCAGATTAACCATTCGACTTACCCATGCAGTGTGGGAAGAAAGAAGTATTGGGACTGCGTATCCAAGCAATTGATGCCATGGACTCCTTCGTACAACCTTGTAAGCGAAAAAGAAGTTGCAGTGTGCCTGTACAAAGAACTAGCGTAAGTTCAGTTACCTGCTTCTCGGAATTTTAGTTAGCCACTTATTGCAAAATTGTTCAATTACGTTGCTTGGCTTAATTTAGTTTGCTACTGATTACATAATGGCACAGCCTGTTAATCATATTGTAGACTGCGCCTATCTATGTGTTTGATACTTACTGTTAAGAATTACCTGTTTGCCTTAACTTAAATATCTACTTGTTTGTTTAACTGCTTTGCTGCTGCAACAGCGGGTTACAATGATGTTAATAACTACTTTTCAGCATCCAATTGAAACTCTTTAATTCCTTGTTTGTTTAACTGGTTTGCTGTTATAACTCCCAGTTGAGATGTTTTGCTAACTTCAACTTTTCTGAATCCAATCGGAACTTTAATGGCAAAACAGGTTAGCCCAAGATCAAAGAGCGAGGTCCCCATGGACGTTGCATCATCCCACAGCAGTGGCACCGGCCCAATCGTGCATTATGAATTGCCAACTGCTGATGCTCTAGAGGCTAAACTAGTGGTAGAAAGAGATTCTGCTTCTGCACTTAGAGATGAAGTTGACATGTTGAGGAAGCAAACAACACAATCACAAGCAGTACTCAAGACAACCATTAAATATTTGGTGGATTTCAAAACGAAGCAAGCTGAGACTGACCAGATTGTTAAGGTCCTGAAGGAAAAAAGGAAATTAAATTCCTACTTGGTAAATCATAGGTGAAATGTTCTTTCCATAGTTGAATAACCTTTGTGTTGTCTGTTCATGTAATCAATCAAACCATTTGTTTTAGAGATCATGTAATAATTGTTTTTTTTGGTTTGTAATTTTATTTGAGCACAAGTCTGTATTAATTGATAAGACTCGGAGACATTTCATTTGGATTGCTGTGCCAGACCTACAAATATGCCAATCGGGCTGAATGTGCATTCAGCAATAGTAGTAGTATAGATGGACCATAAGTGGCACGCATCGGAAAGGGCCAAGATGCTGGCTAAAAAAAGGATGCTGTTGTAGCCAAAAAAAGTACAGCGGCCTGGCTTATGTATGTTAGTTGATATTATTGATCCATATACTCTATAAGTGTTTATATGTCTGTTAGTTCTGTACATTCTTGGTTGATTGACTCGGTATTTGAATCTTGATACATCGCTTGTGTACATATCTAAATGGGAGTACACATTATGCTGCGTGTGACATTTGAGTTGGACATGAAGTGTTCCAAATATTCGAATTCACCTTAAACTGGATTCTAGTTTCTGAATTTGAGTATCGGCATTTGTAAACCATATTCATATATGACAGTGGAATACATCTTTGTCGTCCTTTTGAAGATATATAAAAACACATAGAATGATTTATAAAGATTCATATAGGAATACAAAATGGATTCGAATTTAATTGCCAGGGTAAACGTGGATGCTTATTGTCCCAAAATTCGAAAGAAGCAGCAAAATGTCCACTCCCACGTCGGCTGCCCGAAGCCAAGTGTTTGGGAGATGGAAATTACTGTCTACCCATTACACAGACAATCCATCGGCCCGATTTCCACTGTTCTAAATAGGGGTAGGTTAGTAACTTCAATTAGACATGACACGACCGCCTTTGAGCCCATTCCGACACGGTGGGCATCAAACATGGGCGGCAAAACTCATTTGATTCAAGCTCGTCCGAAAGACCTCTGTTTCTCCCTCCATTCCCCATTCATACACGGTGGGCGGCAAAACAAACTCGACTCGGCCGAAATCGATGTAGGCAAATATTTTCAATAGGGGCAGGTTTGTAACTTCACTCAGACGTGACACAACCGCCCTACCTGTCAGCCCCGTTCATACATCGTGGGCGCCAACCACCCTCTCCTCGCCCGAAATCGCTCTGGGCAAATATTGGCGAGATGCGAGATTACCGTCCTATCCCCAACCGATGAGACGTCCAAATTTTAAACGGGGGCTAAGTTCGTAACTTTCCCATATTTCAGACAGGCGCGTCCCAAAAACATGGTTCCCCGTACCTCTCCCTCCATTTTCCCATTCATACACCGTCCGCGCTAGAACACCCCATCCCCACACCAGCCTCCGTCCGCCACCCCATCCATCGCCGCCGTCCTCCACCACATCCATCGCCACCGTCCTCCACCATGCCGGAGCACCTACCAAGACCGCGTCGTCCACTGCTAGAGATGGACGTTTCTCATCCACGGCGACGGACCAATAGCCTTGCATCGCGTCCTCTCGCTTCATCGGCGCCGTCGTCCTCTTTGCCGGGGCCGCTCACACGACCTTCTCTTCCACCGCAACGGGACTTATCCCCCGATGCACCCGTCTACCGTCGCAGATCTGCTTCAACGCCACCGACAGCCATCGCACCCCCGATGCCTACACGGCGCCGCAAGAGAGGTGGTACTTCATATCTCCTCAACTTTTTGATCTCAACCAGAAAATAGATCTTAACTTGGTTACTCTACTTTCTTTTCAGCTCTTAGAATTTAGTTCTTAGTTCGAAGCAAACAATGGATGCTAAATATCATTTCTCCGGTTTGCAGCTTCAAATCTGCCATGGCACAGCCATAATACGATTTAATTGATCATGCTTAGGGTTTAATTGATCATGTTGGTTCCGTGGTGGTTTCTTTAATAGAAATCGGAGGGGAAACCCTCTTTTGCTAAAAAAATATGCTTAGAGTTTCCCCCTTTTATGATCACTATACGATCAGAATACGTGCTTCGTGTCATAATAACACTGCTCCACCCATCAAGCTAAACAAGCTTAGTTGTTCAAATACGAATCTGATATTATTAAAACAGAGTTGTTTAATTGGTCAGCTAAATGTTCCTAAATTAGTTTCGAAAATGCATGTTCGCCGCTCGGGTGTGTATCTCTACAGGGTGCCCACGGTGGGCCGGCCCACCCTGGGATTTTGGGTCGTCCCAGGCCCCGATTCCCCTCTGTTCTGCTGCGCGCTTCCGATCTCTACTCGCCCCCAGCCGCCTGCCTCGCCGGCGACTTGCCGTCCCCGGACGGCATGACTCTAGGAGGAGACGCCGGACTAACAGGAGGCCAGGAGCCGCTCGCCCAACAGCGTCACCGCTGCCCGGGCGCGCCGCCGTGCCTACCTTCCCAGTCCGTTCAGGGCTCAGGCGTGCAGCACCCACCAAGCCAACCCGATTTATCCTGAGATACGTCCTCAACACTCAGCAGCCACTCCTCATCACCCATTTTCTAATTGATTCATTACTCATTAGGCAGGACTGTCATTAGGGTTTGTTGTGTGCTCAGTGCTACCTACACTTAATGGTTCAGATGTATTTCGGTAATCTTTAGTACCTCTAAAGTTCACAGGGTTTTCAAAATTCCGGCCCTCGGAACAGAAACTAGTCATTTTGGATTGTTGGTCGTAGTGACATTGACCCAGATTACTACTGCAAGCCAGGTTTGTTGACAATTTTACTTGTCTTTCTTACTCATTCGATATAATATCCAATTATTCACGTCGATTAGTTGCAAACAATAAGTGCTAGACAAACTTCTTCATTCAGATTTTGGACGGTCTCTTACTGCAGTTACAATTCTGCATACTTGTCCTAGTAAGCTCACAAGTAAATGATTGATTCACTACATCTATGCTTGCCTTGTCATATTTGTTGTCAATATTCTTTTAGGGTGGACCACCCTGTTTCTAAATACTGGAACCGTAGACATGAGTGAATAGTATTTCTCTATGTGATCTCTTCCATCATGTGTGGGTAACGAACACTGCATTGTATAGAAAGAAAGTGTCATTTCCAGCTTTTACATAGGTTTCGATCTTTTACATGGAATACAATCTGCCTACTTGCTTTGTGTCGCACTACCAACACTCCACCCTTGAAGCTAAACATTACGCCACTCATAATTGCTTAGTTTATTTGTTCAAATACGAATTTCATATGATTCTAATGTTCCTACTTCAGTTTTGAAATGTGTGCCTGCCTGTTATAGAGACATAAGGGGTTTGTATTTCTGTGTGTGGTCTGGTCAGCACGGTTGGGGAGGTGAACTTTGCATATGCAGGGGTTTATAGGGAGACACTCTCCGAGTTGAATCCGCAATGCATTCCATAGATAATCTGACTACTTTTTATGTTTTCATGAATCTCAGATTCTGAACAGCATCATAATGATTATGAGCTTGCGCGCATGAAAAGAATAAAGCAGAACAATGCCATGGCTGTCAAACTTGGCATTAAGGGACTGAAATCAAGTCTGGATGCAATGCAATGCAAACGCTCTCCACCTACAGATTCATGCTCAGAATATGATCCTAACAGTGATTCTGAGCTAGAGGGAGACCTAAGTCAATGTAGCTCCCTAGTGGAGGAGTCAGAGGAAGATGCCCTATCTTATTCACCCATCAAGGTACTTGCTCTAACTTTCCAAGGTTACATTGCTCGCACATATCTTGCAACTGATGCTTTGCATTGCTTCTACTTTGTTGAACTGCCATTAGCTTAGTTTACACATCGTGTATGTGAATACGCCCTGCCTATCCATTTTCAGTACATATTCCATCTGTCATCATACCATATTTATCCATTCAAATGTTGTTCTTGTGTATCAGACGTTCAAAAGGAAGAGGGCGATTGCTGATCGTGGAGGAGCACAAGCAAAGTATTTGGAAAAGGTAGTGGCACCTGATAAATCAAATAGCCCATTAGGTGTAGTTGCAATATCACCTGACCCACAAAATACCCCAACTCTAGCAGACTCTAGCCCTACTACACTGGTCATTTCTGATGCCCCAACTCAGCAGACCCCAACTGCAGCAAACAGTATGATTATGCCAGTTGACATAGCACCAGCTGTATGACGCAAAACCCCCATTCCAGCAAAGAGTACACCAAATCCAGTTGCCAAATCCCTTTTCGAACCAGAGAGAGCCCCAATTGCAGCAAATAGGACCCCTGTTCCATTTCTTCCCAGTTTAGAAGACGAAGCTTATGTTGTTGTCAGGAACTTTGTGCGCATCTTTCCTTCATGGAAAGATTATACCGCAGACACAGAACAATTTCCAGTCTTCCTCCGCAACTTACGCGTAAGTAATGTACTAATGTTATTCATGGTCATTACTGCATATGTTTCTGCTGACAGAAGACACAAGATTTCATTCTTTTAAATAGGCGAGGAGCAAACTGGATTGTGATGACGAGCAAGGGTTGGTTGCGCTTTTCAAGCACTCGTTGATGAAGTATCGTTCCTACCTGAGGCAAGCGCACTTCGATGGCAAGCCTCTGAACGAAATTTCTGTAAAGTCTCCGGTGCTACATTTATCCGACGGTGACTGGAATAATCTTGTTACACATTGGTCTCGGCTGCAGCGTAAGGTACTGTCTATGATATCACATCACAATTTGAACTACATTTCTGCATTTGCCTTAATGTCTCACTTGTACGAAAACTGTTAGCAGAAGAACATTCGTTCTCAAGGGACCACAGAATCTCGCAACTATACTGCACACTGCATTGCTCTTGTGAGTACCTCTTGCCCTGTATGACCATACTTACTTTCATAGCTGTTTGATTATGTAGCATCACTGCACATGTTAGCCTCGTAATCGTCCATTTGGTGGACATTATAAGATCCGTATGGACTCTTACATAAATTTAGAATCAACCCAATGCTTTTGAAGAGGTTTAGCTCTGCAGTCCTCTTGTAAGGACTGAACGTGGTCTATCACTGTACTTACATTAACAGCTACTCCCTCCGTCCCATAATATAAGAACGTTTTGTACAGTACACCAGTGTTCAAAACACTCTTGTATTATGGGAAGAGGGATTGGTTCATTTTGTAGCATTCTGCATCTTATCTCCCTCGCCCACCATTTACTAAAAAAGATCAGATCTATATTTAATCTTACCAACAAGTAGAATACACAGACAATGCCAGTGCAGAAGTGTAGCCCATTGCTCTTGTCAGTACATTTTGTCCTGTAACGCTTGTACTTCCAGGGATTGGTAGTTGATTATGTAGCATCAATCTGCATCTTATCTTCATTATCCTCTATCCCTTCCAGTATTATCATATCTATAATTACTCTCTACAAAATGTAGAGTACAGGCAATGCTTATGAAGAAGATTATGTGCTGAAATTCTTGAGTTATCCTTCCCTTGACATGGAGAAGGGCATTATAAAGCCGGTGTTAACTGTTAATGTAAGTCAGTCCTTCTAAAGCCTTTATCCTCAACTGCTGTTTAATTTGCTCATACTCCCTATCGTTTACTGCTGTTTAGTTTGCTGTTTCTACCAAAATGCATGTTCGTAAGAACCGTAAGTTCTAAGTTTTACTTGTAAAACCAAATTCCTTATTCATACCATGCACATTACTTAATACTCCCTATATGTATGCTTGTTTTTGTGGATCTATAATCCAGTGTGTGGTGAAGCAGCCCACGTTTGCACCTTGTCATCTCCTGTTTTATCTTACTGATGTGGCTGATGATATGAACAACATGCCATGCACATTATCCAAAATAGATACAATGATTTTCTTTGCCCTTCATCTATGCTTGTTATGTTGACATGGTAATCCAGTAGTGTGGTGAAGCTCCCCGCATTATGAACAATGCCAAATTATGCTATTGATATTTTGAACTTACTCTTTATTTTCTAATTTGAAATTGGATAGAATTGACAGAACAGTTATCATCTTTGTTTATACACGTGCAAAACCTGTCATCTCTCTGCTTTGTTTCAGGGTGATATGCCTGATGGCATGCACAAGTCTGCTGAAGGCTGTGAGACAAACCCAACATATATTGCAGCAAAGAAGGCAAAACATCTTCAAGATAGCGAGACAACCCCAAAGTCTTGTCTTGATGCAGTGTTCAAGTTACTTGAGACTAACAGTCAGACAAGCTCACAGAATTCGTTGTCTGAATCAGTTCGACTTCTTCAGTCCCAAGTTCTAGCAGAAAGGCATTCTGCAACTCAACTTCGACTTGAAGTCCTATCTCTAAGAAAGATTGCGGAGAACACCAATGAGAACCTCATCGCTAAACAGCTACACCTGGAAGCTATGACCGACATGCTAGGGCGGTCTCACAGCCTTGCTCAGTAGCTTGCGCAGCAGTTCCCCCGCAAGGCTAACCTTTCTTGAACTGTCTTGGAAGTGGTCTCGGTTCAGTATTATTTTGTTACGCTGCAATGGTGCCCAGTTTTTGTAATCTGCTTCTTCGTTGCGCTTTATGATCACTGGTGGCGAACTTCGATGCCCAGTGGATGTAATATACCTTAAATCCTTTATTGTATAGTGTAGGTTTATTCTTAGTTACTATGCCGTAATTTCTTTATTGTATAGAGTAGGTTTGTTCTTAATTCCTACTAGTTACTGCCATCATTCGCTATCTGAAAAAAAATCAGATGTAGTCGACCGGACCGAAACATTCGACTCTAATGGGCCAGGTTTTTAGCGGGCCACAATTGGGCCGGCCTGCGTCTTTCTTGGGCCCGAATGATTGGGGCCTTCACACATTGCGCCAGGCCCAAACTTACACCGACCTATATTTTAGTTGGGCCTTTTGTCGACCCAGCGCTTAGTTTGGCCCAGGTAGCGTTGGGCCATTAACAGGCTGAATATTGTACTGGCCTGTTACGGCCGAGATGAAACCACGGGCCTTTAGCAGGCCAAAATGCATGTTGGGCCTCAATTTTCACTAGTCGTTGACGGGCCTTCAGCAGGCCGAAATGTAGACCGGGCCATTTTGGGCCCAGTTAGCTCACGGGCCGTTACCAGGCCGAAACATATCTCGGGCCTTAGTTGGCCCACTGATATCATGGGCCTTTAAGAGGCCGAAAGCTTAGCACGGGCATCAACGGGCCGAATTACGCGACAGGCCTTTAACAGGCCCAAAGTCACGTTGGGCTTAACTGTTGCCACCTTTAGCACGGGCCGTTAGTGGGCCCGATGTCCCGTCGGACCATATATGACCCATGGGCAGCACATGCCATTCCCAGGCCGAAAGTCACACCGGGCTGAAATGGGCTCATGTCTACATCAGGCCTCTAATAGGCAGAAAGTCACTGGGCTGTAGTTGGACCCAAATATTCGGTGAACAATTAACGGGCCAGATCTGGCTTTGGGCCGCAAATGGGCCCAAATATTGGGCGAACAATTAACGGGCCAGATCTGGCTTCGGGCCATAAATGGGCCCAAATATTGGGCGAACAATTAACGGGCCAGATCTGGCTTCGGGCCGTAAATGGGCCTTTATTAAGCAGGCCGTTATTGGGCTGGCCCACTAGTACCTGATTAAGTTCTACGGGCCTTTGACTGGGCCGGCCTTTTTAACCCTATATGGGCCTCTGTTGGGCCCAACCATGTGTCGACGTATCATAGGCAGGTCTGCTCCAATGGACGGGCGACATCTGGCCCACTGACGAGCTGACAGGTGTTCCCTTCGGCCAATCAGAATTTTACACGTGGAAATTTCCCATTGGTCAGGGCTGTTAACGGGTTATCGGATCCAAAATCCGACCCGATAGCTTAACGGCGTTCCGTTACGGTGGATGCCACGTGTCGGTCACCCTTGACGAAAGCACTTTTGGGACGCATGATTTATCGTCATGGAAGTGGACACTTCCGTGATGATAATTTTGGTAACGTCATGGAACACTTCTACGACAGCACATGTATGACTATCTTGATTCTGTCATAAAATCGTCATGGATGTACATGCATGACAAAAAACGCGACCTACTGTGACAAACACGTATCATCACGGAAGTGTATTTTTTGTAGTGGATTGAATGTTGACAACAGGGTCTTATGCTGCTTCTGATTGTTCAGGAGGAGTTGGTATTGCTGGTTCAGGAACACGGTCTTCCGGGTCTTCCGCCGGCTTAGCCACCTTGGCTTTCTTGGACTTTGCTTGACCGCTAAGAAGGATGTCATGAATTGATATAATGATGCAGACTTAAAGATACATGAGAAAGATGATTTTTCTTACCCAGGGGCAGTCTTGAAAGTCGGGAATTGAGTTTGTGAAGAATCACCAGAAGAGCGAGAAACCTCCTGCAAAAGTAAAAGTAAAGTTAAGAGAGTAAGGAAATAGATTCATTGCTAAAAGCAAGAGACAAAGGTGAAAGAAACCTCATTCTGGCGTTGTTTTTTGTAAGTCGGAGAGTGGTTCATTGTCGTCATTGGTCCGGGCCTGATGGCGGCTTTCATATTGTTGCTTTTTCAAAAGAAAATGAGGGTCCAAATAAGCCAAAGGGTGTGAAAAGCTTACTTTCCGGGTTACCAGTCGAAGTTTCTGTCTTGGTAAAGGGGCTGAGTCGGAGGAAATAGTTACCTCTTCTTCTACGGCCTGGCCGGCCCCCGTGTCATCCTGGCAATAGTCAATGTCAATAAGGTTGTTAAAAACTGGCCAAGGGAGTCAAGGGCTACCTCCAACTCAGAAACATCATCTAGCTTGAACATGTCAGAAGCAGTCTTCTTCTTCTTCTTAGACTTCCGGGTCATCTTCCTGGTGGCTATGGCAGCGGCTCTAGCCTTCTTGGCAGCTTCATGATCATATTTGGCCTTCCAGAAGTCAGATTTGGCCTGTAGGCAAATAACAGGTTAAAAGTCATGCAAGTACTTAACTACCGAAGAAAAAAGGAGGTTAAGGGGGTTCACCTCTAGTACCGGGTTAAGTTTGCAGAAGGGGTTTAATCCAACCTTACTGTAGTCCTCGTATTCGCCGTTTACGAGGGTGGTTGACATCTCTACAATAGCCTCTTCAGTCAATTGTAGAGGGATGTGACGCAGAGGGTCATCTGGTCCTCCAGCATAAGTATGCATCAAGGCGGAACGGCGGCTCAGAGGGATGACCCGCCATGCGACCCAGCAACATGTCAGATTGACTCCAGTCAGGCCATTTCCTAGTAAAGCTTGAATCCTTTTGATATATGGGATAAGCTTCTTGCATTCAGCAGCAGTAAGTTTATCAGGGAGCACAAACTTAGAATCCAGACGCTCCACGCGATAACCCGGCAGTGGTCTTTCATCAGCTCGTGACGTGTCTTGGCAATAGAACCAGGTTTGGTTCCAATCCTTGGGATGGCTTGGTAAGACTATTAAGGGAAAGACAGCACCATGTCGGCACTGAATTGAGATTCCACCTAGCTCCAAGCTAAGGCCGTTGGTGCATTCATTCTGGCGATTCATATAGAAGTACTCTCTGAAGATTTCCACAGTAGGTTCTTCTTGTAGATAAACCTCACAAAGAACTTGAAAGTTGCAGATGTTGGATATGGAGTTGGGTCCTAGATCTTGGGGACGAAGCTTGAAAAAATGCAGAACGTCTCTGAAGAACTTTGAGCCGGGTGGTGAAAAACCCCGGTTCATGTGATCAGTAAAGATGATGACTTCTTCGTCTTTTGGCTGAGGACGTTCTTCGGCCGGGTCAGGAGCACGATAGGACATAACATTCTTATTCGGCAAATATCCAATAGAGACAAAGTCCTTCAAGGTGTCCTCAGTGACTGTGGAAGGACCCAGTTGCAGACCATTGGCGCTTTTGACGGAATGAAGAGAAAAGGACAAACTGAAAAGAAAGTAATGTGTCGGTTCAATTTATTGGTGGAATTACAGGTTAAAGGATGATAGTACATATGAATAATGGCGGCTTAAGTAAGGGCTAATGACATATAAAGGAAAAGTGAGCCGGCGTGAAAAGCCGCCATGACTAAAGATATTCAAAGGTTACCAAAAACAGAATTGGCTAAGTGCTGAGACAAACAAGTTTCCCAAGCTATTGCTATTATTCTGGATCAAGATGGTTCAGAAAAGAAAAATAAATTTAAACCTAAAAAATTAGCGCAGAGGAGTTCGTCGGCTCTAAAGAGGCATTTGTACAAGAGAAAGGGATCTGCTAGCATCTAAAATGGATGTAAAACAACTACCGCATAAGTTCTACACTTCTTTTAGTTCAAAAGAGAGTGCGGTGAGGAAACTACAAGAAAGTCTGTGATGAACAGCGAAGAACACCGACGAACTTGCAACCCTAATACAGATCTAAGTGTGTGGAAAGGTAGGAACTTACGAATGCAGATCTACTGCGAAGGGTCGCCGCTGTTCTCTGGACGAGCTCAGGGTGATGCAGCAGCCAACATTGAGGACGACGGTGAGTGCTGCTGCTGCAGCGGAGCTCGAGAGGCAGAGTGGTGGCGAAGGAAGGAAGGAAGAAGAAGAAAGAGGAAGGACCGGTCGTGCCTATTTATAAGGAAACAGGTGAACAGGCAGGTGCAAAAATCGAGGAAGACCAAAATAATGATTATCCAGCTAAATGGACGCCTTGATTCTTGGAAGACATTTAAAGATAAGGATCTGTTGAAGATGACATCATGGCAGACTTTCATATTTTCTGAAGATGACGTCATGGCGGGTTACAGAGCTTTTACAAACAGAGGAAGATGGATTTCATCTAAGTGTTGGAGATTGACAAGAACAAAGTTCAAATCAACCTGGGGCCTAATGTTGGGAATATAACTACCAGGTATGACCCACCCAGGAGGGGCCGGATCAATCCTAATGGTGGGTTACTAAAAGAAGCCCGGTGGATATACAAGGCGATGATTCATTATAAGGCTTGTAGTAGGCCCAAGCCCAGAGGCGGCTTAAGGCCCGTAATTGTAAACCACCATGTATGAGTAAGACTTGTAAAGTAAGGCATGTAAAATGAGTCACCGAGCCAGACACGTTATATGAGCCGGACGGGACTCTATAATCCGCCAGGCGTTAACCCATCTATATAAGGGGACGACCCGACGGCGGTTTAGGGCAAGAAATAACATATCGAGAGCCAAGCTAGCGTATTCGCTCCTTGGTCATCGAAACCTAGCAATACTACATCAACTGGACTAGGCTTACCTTCACCGTAAGGGGCCGAACCAGTATAAACCTCTCGTGTCCTTTGTCCCGATTAACCCCTTTAAGCTTCCTAGTTGCGATGGCCCTACGACTAAGTCCTTTCGCTAGGACATCTGCCGTGACAATTCCACGACAGATGATGAAAGTGATTCCCGAGGTCTTCGCGATGCTGAAATTGGCGGTGGTAGAAATCAAGAAGGAGCGTCAAGTGTTGATGGTTAACAAGACCACTAGTTTCAAGAAAAAAGGGCAAAGGAAAGAAGGGGAACTTTAAGAAGAATGGCAAGCAAGTTGCCGCTCCCGTGAAGAAGCGCAAAGCTGGACCAAATCCTGAAACTGAGTGCTTCTACTGCAAGGGAAATGGTCACTGGAAGCGGAACTGCTCCAAATACTTGGCGGATAAGAAGGATGGAAAAGTGAACAAAGGTATATCTGATATACATGTTATTGATGTGTTCCTTACCAATGCTCGTAGTAGCGCCTAGGTATTTTATACTGGTTCGGTTGCTCATATTTGTAACATGAAATAGGAGCTACAGAATAAACGAAGATTGGCTAAGGACGAGGTGACGATGTGCTTTGGGAATGGTTCCAAGGTTGATGTGATCGTCATCGGCACGCTACCTCTACATCTACCTTCGGGATTAGTTTTAGACCTCAATAATTGTTATTTGGTGCCAGCGTTGAGCATGAACATTATATTTTGATCTTGTTTATTGCGAGATAATTATTCATTTAAATTAGAGGATAATAGTTGTTCTATTTATACGAGTAATATCTTTTATGGTCATGAACCTTTGATGAATGGTCTATTCTTGTTGAATCTCGGTCATAGTGATACACATATTCATAATATTGATGCCAAAAGATGCAAAGTTGATAATGATAGTGCAACATACTTGTGACACTACCATTTAGGTCATATTGGTGTGAAGTGCATGACGAAACTCCATGCGGATGGACTTTTGGAATCACTTGATTATGAATCATTTGATACTTGCGAACCATGCCTCATGGGTAAGATGACTAAAACTCCATTCTCCGGAACAATGGAGCGAGCTAATGACTTATTGGAAACAATACATACCGATGTATGCGGTCCGATGAGTGTTGAGGCACGCGACGGGTATTGTTATTTTCTGACCTTGACAGATGATTTGAGTAGGTATGGGTATATCTACTTGATGAAAATAAGTCTAATACATTTGAAAATTTCAAAGAATTTCAGAGTGAAGTGGAGAATCATCGCAACCAGAAAATAAAGTTTCTACGATCTGATCACGGAGGCGAATATTTGAGTTACGAGTTTGGCCTTCATTTAAGACAATGTGGAATTGTTTCACAACTCATGCCACCTAGAATACCACAACGTAATGGTGTGTCCGAACATCGTAACCGTACTTTATTAGATATGGTGCATTCTATGATGTCTCTTACCGGTTTGCCTTTATCATTTTGGAGTTATGCACTAGAGACTGCCACATTCACGTTAAATAGGGCATCGTCTAAATCCGTTGAGATGACACTGTATGAACTATGGTTTGGCAAGAAATCTAAGTTATCATTTCTTAAAGTTTGGGGATGCGACGCCTATGTCAGAAGGCTTCAGTTTGATAAGCTCGAACCCAAATCGGAGAAGTGCGTCTTCATAGGATACCCTAAGGAAACTATTGGGTACACCTTCTACCATAGATCCAAAGGCAAGATCTTTGTTGCCAAGAATGGGTCCTTTCTAGAGAAGTAGTTTCTCTCGAAAGAAGTGAGTGGGAGGAAAGTAGAACTTGATGAGGCAATTGTACCTACTCTCAAATTGGAAAGTAGCACATCAGAGAAATCCGTTCTCGTGATGCCTACACTGACTAGAGAGGAAGCTAATGATAATGATCATGAAACTTTGGATCAAGTTACTACTGAACTTCGTAGGTTGACCAGAACACATTCCGCACCAGAGTGGTACGGTAATGCTGTCTTGGAAGTCATGTTGTTAGACAATGGCGAACCTACAAACTATGAAGAAGTTATGATGAGCCCAAATTCTGATAAATGGCTTGAGGCCATGAAATCCGAGATAGGATCCATGTATGAGAACAAAGTATGGACTTTGGTGGACTTGCCCAATGATCAGCAAGTCATTGAGAATAAATGGATCTTCAAGAAGAAGAAGGACGCTGATGGTAGTATCACTGTCTATAAAGCTCGACTTGTCATGAAAGGTTTTCAGAAATTTCAAGGGGTTGACTACGATGAGACTTTCTCACCCATAGCGATGCTTAAGTATGTCCGAATCATGTTAGCAATTGCCGCATTTTATGATTATGAAGTCTGGCAAATGGACGTCAAAAATGCATTCCTTAATGGATTTCTTAAAGAAGAGTTATATATGATGCAACCAGAAGGTTTGGTCGATCCTAAAGGTGCTGACAAAGTGTGCAAGCTCTAGCGATCCATCTATGGACTGGTGCAAGCATCTCGGAGTTAGAATATACGCTTTTATGAGGTGATCAAAGCATATGGTTTTATACAGACTTATGGTGAAGCTTGTTTTTACAAGAAAGTGAGTGGGAGCTCTATAGCATTTCTGATATTATATGTGGATGACATATTGTTGATTGGAAATGATATAGAATTTCTAGATAGCATAAAAGGATACTTGAATAAGAATTTTTCAATGAAAAATCTCGGTGAAGCTACTTACATATTGGGCATCAAGATCTATAGGGATAGATCGAGACGCTTAATAGGACTTACATAAAGCACATACCTTGGCAACGTTTTGAAGAAGTTCAAGATGGACCAGTCAAAGAAAGGGTTCTTGCCTATGTTGCAACGTGTGAAGTTGAGTAAGACTAAAAGTCCGACCACAACAGAAGATAGAGAGAGAATGAAAGTCATTCCCTATGCCTCAACAATAGGTTTTATTATGTATGCCATGCTGTGCACCAGACCTGATGTGTGCCTTGCCATGAGTTTGGCAAGGGGGTACAATAGTAATCCAGGAGTGGATCACTGGACAGCGGTCAAAACTATCCTTAGAGGAGTAAGGAAATGTTTCTCGGTTATGGAGGTGATAAAGAGTTCGTCATAAAAGGTTACGTCGATGCAAGCTTTGACACGATCTGGATGACTCTGAGTCTCAATCTGGATACGTATTGAACGTGGGAGCAATTAGCTAGAGTAGCTCCATACAGACCATTGTAGACATAGAAATTTGCAAAATACTTATGGATCTGAATGTGGCAGACCCGTTAACTAAACCTCTCTCACAAGCAAAACATGATCACACCTTAGTACTCTTTGGGTGTGAATCACATGGTGATGTGAACTAGATTATTGACCCTAGTAAACTCTTTGGGTGTTAGTCACATGGCGATGTGAACTATGGGTGTTAATCACATGGCGATGTGAACTAGATTATTGACTCTAGTGCAAGTGGAAGACTAATGGAAATATGCCCTAGAGGCAATAATAAAATGGTTATTATTATATTTCCTAAATCATGATAAAGGTTTATTATTCATGTGTGGATACATAAACAAATACCGTGTCCCTAGTGTGCCCCTACTAGACTAGCTCGTTGATCAAAGATGGTTAAGGTTTCCTAACCGTAGACATGTTGTCATTTGATAACGGGATCACATAATTAGGAGAATAATGTGATGGACAAGACCCAACTGTTAGCATAGCATATGATCGTTCGGTTTATTGATACCGCTTTCTTAATGTTAAATACATGTTTCTTCGACCATGAGATCATGCAACTCCCGGATACCGGAGGAATACCTTATGTGCTATGAAACGTCACAACATAATTGGGTGATCATAAAGATGCTCTACAGGTATCTTCGAAGGTGTTTGTTGAGTTGTCATGAATCAAGATTGGGATTTGTCACTTCGTGTAACAGAGAGGTATCTCTGGGCCTTCTCGGTAATACAACATCACAAGAAGCTTGCAAGCAAAGTGACTAAGGAGTTAGTTACAATATGATGTATTGCAGAACGAGTAAACAGACTTACCGGTAATGATCGAATCTCGGGCAAGTAACATACCAACAGATAAAGGGAATTACGTATGTTGTCATAAATGTTCAACCGATAAAAGATCTTCATGGAATATGTAGGAATATATGGGCATCCAGGTCCCGCTACTGGTTATTGACCGGAGAGGTGTCTCGGTCATGACTACATAATTCCCGAACCCGCAGGGTCGCACGCTTAACGATCGTTGACGCAAGAGTAGTATTGGGATATTTGATGAGTGGTAACAAAATGTTGTTTGGAGTCCCGGATGAGATCCTGGACGTCACGAGGAGTCTTAGAATGGTCGAGAGGTAAAGATTTATATATGGGAAGTCATATTTTGGGTTTCGGAAAAAGGTGCAGTTTTTTCGGTATTGTACCGGGAAGCTTCCAGAAGGTTCCGGAGGATTCCAGAGGGGTTTGGAAGTCCACAAGTGGGTCCACCATGACCCAAGGGCTATCATGGGCTGTGGGTAGGCGCCCTGGCCTTATTGGGCTAGGCGCGCTAGGTCCTCAAAAGTCCATGTGGCTAGGGAAGGCAAAAAAGGAAGGAGTTCTAGTAGGAATAGGATTGGACTTGGAGTCCAAGTCCTCTCCCCCTTAGCTGCGCCCTAGGGCTTGGAGGGGCTGTTTCTCATGCCCCTCCACCTATATATAGAGGGGAGGGCGCCCCAAGAGTACACACCAAGCCCTTGGTGCCCCCCTCTCTCCCGTTACTCAGTAGTTCCATCGCCTTGTCCCGGCCGCTTAGCGAAGCGCTGTCGGTGCTCCACCACCACCATCACCACCACGCCATCGTGTTGGTTGTGATCCCATCTATTTCTCCTCTCCCTCTTGTTGGATCAAGGAGGAGACGTCATCGAGCCGCACGTGTGCTAAACTCGGAGATGTCGTCCGTTCGGCACTAGATCGGTTAGATCGTGATCGGATCGGATCACGAAGAGTATGACTACATCAACTGCTTTGATAAACGCTTCGTTTTAGCGATCTACAAGGGCATGTAGATGCTCTTCCCCTCTCATAGCTACGCATCTCCGTGGATAGATCTTGCGTGTGCGTAGAGTTTTTTGTGTGTTTCATGCAACGTTCCCTAACATCTTGCCCTAGAAAACCCATGGTCATCCCTCCACCACCTTCTACCAGTCGCCTAGGCATGAGTCTGTTACACAAACACGTTGTCCTCATTCACCCTAATCCATACTCCTTCCCAATGTCCCATGTTGATATCATATTTTTCAAGAATCATTACTAATAAAAATCATGTTCCATATGGACTTGGAGATCGCCATCCAACTTGTATCCTTGGCAGGCGGCGGATTCTCCTTCTCAAACACCACATCGTCTAGATCTTCCTCATGAAGTCCCAATCTATCCATACTATCTACATCCTGCTGCCCCACAGTCCCTGAAGCAAATGATTTATCCTTAGATGTAGTTACTAAACTCTAAAAACTGACGTATACTAGTAAGAGGAGAAAATGAAATATGAATACATAACCCCACCACTATCGAGTAAAGGCCGAGCGGTGGTGCAAGGCCACCCCTTGATTAGTCCAAGCTCTCCAATGGTGAGGACCGGATTGTGATGGAAGGCGAAAACTCAATGGCGACATAAGGTTGGCAATAGGAGAGGAATCCTTAACTAGAGGGGAAAAGGAAGTAGCTTTTTTTAGAAGAAAAACTTGGTAGCTTTTTTTTGAGTTAAAAAACCTGAGTAGCTTTTTTTTGAGCAATAGAAACTGAGTAGCTTTGTAATCTGTTGGGGCTTCTCTTTGTTGGGCCTTGTATTGTGGAGCCCAGCTTTATGCGGCTTAAGGAAGGCTAAGCACCTGGACGTGAGGCCGGGATATGGGCGAATCCTAAGCGCTCGTTGGCAAACGGCGTGTGAACTCTGAAGGGCTCGGTTAGTTGGGCTCGGTCCATTTTGCTTTCCTCCTTTTTGTGTTAAAAAATACCGTGCCGTGAAGAAGTCGAACCTGTGACCTACTCTCCGAAGGTTGGTTGGTGTAACTACCCCGCCAACCAACGCGACCGTGCTAACATTTAAATCTATTCGTCTTTTATTTGATCCTTTTTTCTTCTTTTCTTTTTTTCCTTTTTGTTTTTTGTTTTCTTCTTTTTCCTTGCCTGATGAATTGTCCACAAATACGTGAACTTTTTCTTCAAATCGATGAATTTTTTCCCATAATACATTAATTATTTTTTAATTTCAATGATTTTTTTTCAAAATCAATGAACTTTTTTCAATTTGGATGATTTTTTCCCAATATTGATGAACTTTTTTCAAAATCGATAAACAGTTTTTCAAATAGATGTTTTTTTTTCAAAATTGACAAACTTTTTTCAGAATCGTCGAACTTTTTTTTCAAATTCGATGCACTTTTTTCAAAATTGATGAACTTTTAACAAAAGATCGATGAACCTTTTTTTAAATATATGAACTTTTTTCAAACGGGTGAACTTGTTTCTTTAAATCTTTAAACCTTTTTTGATTTCACATTTTTATTTCATAAAAAATAGAAAAACTGGGTGGTTTTTTCCTACCGGATCAACGACAAAAAGACGGAAAAAAAACTAGGCAGCAAGCGAGCGACCGATCCGCTAAGCGAGCGATCGAAATCACCATAAAACTCGGTTTAGGGAACCTTGTAGAAAGTTCCTAAAACCGGTTGGCCGCACTTATGTAAATCTTGAAGTGGGCCGGCCCATGTTTGTCGCTCGCATCGCTGCTTTGTGCGGTAGCCCGAAAGTTTGCCGCAGCAAGTGGCGAATAGGGATTTCCTTCCGGAGCGCCAGCAGTGCGATCGAACTCAGCGCTCGTGGGCCCGCCCATGCCAGTGACAGTGCGAGCGCCAGGTTGTTAACGGGCGCCTGCAACGCTGGCTAGGAGCTTCCGGGGGAATGTATGTAGTGCACTCGCACTTGTGGTGTTACCGGTGCATCGGATATCATAAAATGTTTTTAAAAATCTGAAAAAAAAATCTAGCACGTTGACGCAACATCAACGTATGATGTCACAAAATTTCGTATAAAAATTTGAAATATTTTTTGAGATACAAAAATGACAAATTTGACTTCAGTGTGATAATGGGCCAAATCTAAAGCCCAAGTTATTTTATATACTATTCAGTGTTGAATTTATCATTTTTGTTTTTCGAATTAGGTTTTGAATTTTGACTTTAAATTTTATGAGAACTTATATTGATGTTGTGTGAGTGTGCTAATTTTTTTCCAGAATTTTTTGAACATTTTAAAAAATACAATATGAGCTCGGTGCACCTGTAGCACCACAAGCTCCGGTGCACCAGATATTTTCCCGAGCTTTCAGGATGTTTCTAAAAAAAAAAGCTCCCGGGATAACCCACACGGCTCGACTCGATTCGCAACACTCGGTGATGGAATCCGGCGGCGGCGCCCGCGTACGGCGGCAGCTCCAAGCCGTGGGACGTGTCGCGGCGTACCTCGGCGGCGGCTTCCTCCTCCTCTCCACAGCATCCACCGCCGCCGTCCGCTCCCTCCGCTTCCTCTCCGATACCAACCAGGTAACGCCCCTCCAAGTCCCCAATCCATCCAAAGTCTAGAGCACAAATCCTTCACTGCTATCATGCCTTTGCTCTGACTGCGATAACATCCAATCTGCACTGTTACCAGAGAAAATTCGCGATGCAGTGTGGTGCCTGCGAGGGGAAGGGAACCTACGGGTGCAGGCTCTGCAGGGGTAGCGCCACGGTCGAATGGTCTCCGCTCTACGACCCGGTGTTCGTTAACCCGTGTCTCTGCCCTACTTGTGATGGTACCAGGTTGGCCTTGTTTTACGTAGCTTGCTTCTTCCTGGTTGCTGCTGGATGCTACTAGTATTAGTTTTGCCATGGACGTTCCTTCCTTGATTTGTTCACATTTGTTCACATTTTCAGGGTACAGCGCTGCTTGAATTGCCTGGGCAAAGGCTATGCATGAAGGAACAATTTGTATCAAACGCCACTTTTTATGAGTGGACTGTTTGCATCATCAATTTCTTTTGTTACCTGTTTGAAGCTTAGGTGTGTATTCTTAGAAGCGGGTGTTAAAAAGTGTTGTCAGAGGAGGCATTGTATTTTGCTCATGGAATGTAATTGATTGATGACCAAACTGTCCTGTTTGTGCTGAGAAACCAAAGAATAATTTATGTTTCAGTACAAAATGAACTAGTATCAAGGTGCGAATTAAAATGGAAAAGTGACTTCTTTTAATTAAACTCTGTTTTTTAGTTAGAAGTTGTAGAATTGATCTCAGTTCATTGAGTTTTCAGATAATGAGACTTTGATATAGGAATGTCTGACTGGTTTTATTTTGTTCAGTATGAACTTAAACCAGAACCTGATTGTATATGCATTATTTTGGGAGTAATCTGCATCCCAACAAAGAAAAATACCGCACTCCAACTTTGATGGTTAGTTTGGAAATTAACTCGCTGCTAGTATTATTTTGGGATCCATGGTCCACACATGGTGGCTGTGATGACAAGGGGCCATTCACTGTCATCTGAAATTTTGAATCATTCCTTCATCTAGTTGATGACATTTAATCACACTACACGATGGGTAGCAATTTCTTTTAACATGTATGTAGTGACGCTATTTGGTCCTAAGTCAACGGGATCATTTCTTGGCCAAACTTTTTATATGAATACAATACTTGATCATATTTGATAAAAAAAATGTTTTTTTCTTACTTTTTATGCAATTACTAAATTATTTTGCACATATAGTGCGTGCTGGCACCCGAGAGCTGGCCATTTCTCTTTCTCATTCTTAGAAAATTCAGAACGTAGATGTGGTGAAGAGGTTTGGTGCATGTCTGAATGTTTCACGAGTCTGAAATATAAATGTTGACATGAGGAAGGAAAATTGACTACGCCCCAGTTGCTCAGCTATGTGAATCGTTGAGGACCCTGTCTCTAAAATATGAATGCTGACATGATGAAGGAAAATTAAGCACCCCCCATTTGCTAGGCATCTCCAATGGCAACTCATAAATTTAGGGCATCTCGAACGGCAACCCGTAAAATTTCTCCCGCATCCGTGTCTATGGACTGGTCTACTTAGAGCATCTCCAACGGCAACCCACAAATTTCCTCCCGCATCCGTCCGCAGAAAAGGGGATCAGTCCCCGGACACGGATACGGGAGGGCGTCATCCAACCGTAGCCGCATACATTTCAAACTGCATTTTAACTAACCAGACGAAATTCATGCAAAGCGGTCAATATTCATCAAAATTCGGATAGAAAGTAGCACAAACCATCCATACATAGCATGCAAATTAAGTCTAGTACAACAATGTCTCTAATTTGACTACATCCCGGATGTCCAACATTTTTTTCATGAACGGGTCATGTCGTTCCACACAAACTCCCCCCATCTGCTTCCTCCAACATTGTGCGCACGTAAATGGCCGTCCCTCTATACTGTGGTACACCACGGCGGCGCATGCGGGGTACATTGTGACGCCCTCGATTTGACCGTACACTAATCATACATGCAAACATGTATGATCAAGATCAGGGACTCACAGGAAGATATCACAACACAACTCTATAAATAAATAAGCCATACAAGCATCATAATACAAGCCAAGGGCCTCGAGGGCTCGAATACAAGTGTTCGATCATAGACGAGTCAGCGAAAGTAACAATATCTGAGTACAGACATAAGTTAAAGAAGGTGCCATAAGATGGCTAGCACAAAAGTAGCATCGATCGAAAAGGCAAGGCCTCCTACCTTGGACCTCCTAACTAATCCTCGAAGTCGTACTCCACGTAGAAACACCCTCGGGGTCCTCTATCTCCTGGACTCCATCATCTGGTTGCGACATCCGAGAAGAAAGGAAACGGGAAAAAAGGGGGAGCAAAGCAACCGTGAGTACTCATCCAAAGTACTCGCAAGCAAGGATCTACACTACATATGCATTGGTATCAATGAAGTGGGTAGTATATGTGGACTGAACTACAGAAAGCCAGAATAAGAGGGGGATAGCTAGTCGTATCGAAGACTACGCTTCTGGCAACCTCCATCTTGAAGCAGTAGAAGAGAGTAGATGGTAAGTTAACCAAGTATCACCGCATAGCATAATCCTACCCGACGATCCTCTCATCGTCGCCCTGTGAGAGAGCGATCATCGGGTTGTATCTGGCACTTGGAAGGGTGTGTTTATTAAGTATCTGGTTCTAGTTGTCATAAGGTCAAGGTACAACTCCGGGTCGTCCTTTTACCGAGGGATACGGCTATTCGAATAGATAAACTTCCCTGCAGTGGTGCACCACATTTCCCAACATGCTCGATCTCCTTTGGCCGGACACACTTTCCTGGGTCATGCCCGGCCTCGGAAGATCAACACGTCGCAGCCCTACCTAGGCACAACAGAGAGGTCAACACGCCAGTCTAAATCCTAGGGCGCATGGGTCTGGGCCCTTCGCCCGTTGCACACATGCACGTCGCGTGGGCGGTCGGTAAGCAGACCTAGCCTTCCTAATACAAGAGCAGGCGTTCCAGTCCAATCCGGCGCGCGCCGCTCAGTCGCTGACGTCAAGAAGGCTTCGGCTGATATCACGACGTCGAGTGCCCATAACTGTTCCCGCGTAGTTGGTTAGTGAATATAGGCCAGTGGCCAGACTCCGATCAAATACCAAGATCTCGTTAAGCATGTTATTTTGAAGTAACCGCGAACGTCGACCAGGGCCGGGCCCACCTCTCTCCTAGGTGGTCTCAACCTGCCCTGTCGTTCCGCCACAAAGTAACAGTCGGGGGCCGTCGGGAACCCAGGCCCACCACTACCTAGATGGAACCACCTGCCCCTTCAGCCCCCACATCGAAATCACTTGCGAGTACTCAACGAGCCGACCCGACTTTAGTCACAACATATATCATGTGTAATATGTATAGTATATATACATATACCCGTGATCACCTCCCAAGTGATTATGGCCCGATAATATAGCATGGCAAACGGACAAGAATGAAGGGCCACTCATGGAAAATTAGCATCCTATGCTAAGCATTTAGGATTGCAGGTAAGGGTAACAACTGTAGCAACAATGACATGCTATGCATCAAAAGAGGATTAACCGAAAGCAGTAACATGCTACACTACTCTAATGCAAGCAGTAGAGAGAAGAATAGATGATATCTGGTGATCAAGGGGAGGGCTTGACTGGTTGCTCTAGCAAGAAGGTGTCGTCAACAACGTAGTCGATCGGGGCACCAGCAGCGGCGTCAGTCTCGTAGTCTACCAGAGAGAAGAGGAGGGAAGAAACAATGAATGCAATGCAAACAGATGCATATCGATGCATGACATGACAAGTAAGGGTGCTAGGTGTGCCCTAACGCAGTAGGAGGTGATATCGGCGAAGGAGGAACACAACCGGGAAAGTATCCTCGGTGTTTCGCGTTTTTGGACAGATGAACCGGAGGGGGAAAATTGCGTGTTCGCTATGCTAGGGATGTGTGGCGGACCAACGGGTTGCATAACCGGATTCGTCTCGTTTTTCTGAGCAACTTTCATACATACATATATATATATATATATATAACTTTTTCATCGGAGTTACGGTTAATTTTCTATGATTTTCTAAAGTTTTAAATGATTTTATTGATTTATTTATATTCCAAAATTTAATCAGTAAATACTATTGTCACATAGTGCAGTGCCAGCCATAGGTGTATGACACGTGGGGTTAGGGTCAAAGTCAACCGTCTAGTCAACTGTTGACTGGGTCAACATTGACTGGTCAAACAAGGCAATGGGGCCCACTGTCATGGACTAGTTTAATTAAGCAGGTTTAGTTAGAATAAATATGTTTATTGGGCTTAATAAGATTAATTAATTAAGTTAATTAAGCGTTTAACTAATTAATTAATTATTTTTATTTTAACATTTTTTCTTCTGTCTTTTTTTTTATCTAAACAGGGGCCGCATGGGGCCCCCTTGCATTGTCATAGGGGCCAGCGGGGCGGGCTACTGGGCGCGGGCGCCCGCCTGAACGCGCACGGGCGTGAGGGCGCATTGTGGCCGGGCCAGGGCTGCGCTGGCGACGGCGGTGGCAGGGACAAGCAAGGGCGGCCGGTGAAGGGAAGGTGGGGCTGCGGCAGTAGCGGCGAAGGCGAAGCCAGAGCAAGCGGGCGGGTCGAGGCCGGTCAGCAGGGAGCAGCCGGCGCGCGGGGTGTGCACGGGAGCAGGAAGGCGCGAGGCAGGGGCGAGCAACGAGCGCGACTCGGGGGCGTGGGCATCACGGGGGGTGGGCGGCGGAGGCGGCCGGTAACAGCGGGCAGAAGGGCAGGCGGGGCGGACGGGTGAGGCGCGACGGGTGCAGCGGACGGTGAGCTCGGTTCGTCTGGTGCGGGCACAGGAGCAGAGCGCTGGCACAGGAGGGAGGGAGCAGCAGCGGGAGAGTGAGGGTGCGGTCTAGCAGAGGTGGCTGTGCGGGCCGCGGCGAGCGCACGCTGGCAGGCGCAGGGGGGCGCAGGTCGCGACATGATCGCGGCCAGGGCGGCGCGAGGCACGGTCAGGGGAAGGCGACCGCGGACATGCGTGGTCCGCGGCGGTGACGGTGGCGGTGCTACACGAACCCGTGACTAGAGTACGCGCGTGAGCAAATGAAGAGGGAGAGGAGGTGCGCAAGCTCACAGTGAACGCGTTGACGAGCTCAGGGTGGCACGAGGTGGTCGAAGGCGAACGAATCGAACGGCGGCGCGGGCTTCCATGGCCGAAGGGGATGGGTCGATGGCAGCGGCTCCAGGGCGCTCCAGCTCAAGTAGGTTCATGTAGAGAACGAATACGAAGAGGCCCGTCTCCTGGACATCTTCTGGCGCCATGGGGAGGCAAGTGGCCGCGGGATCGAGTGACGCATGTCGACAGCAGCGTCGGGCGAGGGAAGAGGAAGAGGGGAGACGCGAGAGGGTGAGTGGGGCTAGGGTTCGATAGAAGGGGTCAACAGCGACCATGTAGGGTGGCGGGTGGTCTGGATGGCCGCCACGCGGCGGATCCGCGCCATGGACGCACGCCCGGCGTCCAGCGCGCTCCGTGAACAGGGAAGACGATGGAGGGGCTAAGTTGGGCTGGGCTGGAGTGTTGCGCGGCTGGGCCAAATGAACATTGCAGCCAAGCCTTTTCCTTCACTTTTCTTTTTTTTCCTTTTTCTTTTTCTTTTAATTTCAGCAACCCATTCTGTTTTGCAAATTGGTAGGCCTCAAAAATACTTTTGTAAATATGGAATGGTGCCCCCTAATTACTTTGCATCATCTAGCATTGCCATAAAATGGTTTGGTATTTAATACAAATGCTTGGTAATTTTTATAATCCAGAAGGCATTTAAATTATTGCTTTAGCCACTGTTTACTTATTATAGGGCAATTAAATATTTCATAATAATGTGGTTTCTTCACCATATTTACTTATGAATTATTTGGCACAACCCGAACATTTTAGTTTTAATGTTTGAAAACTTTTAATGTTTGTTTGATTTTTAATTTAAACTCGAACCGGTTTCAAACTAACGCGAGATTAGCAATAGTAACCAAGGTGACGTCGCATCATTAGCAGAGGTTCACTGTAGCTTAAATATCTGGGCATCACAATTCTCCTCCACTATAAGAAATCTCGTCCCGAGATTTAAGAGGGGAGCAAGGGGGAAGGGATTGGGTTACGAAAAATCTAACGGATCTTCTCGGTCTTGGTTGCTCTTCTCGAAGAGGTCGATCCATTATGTTGATGTTTTCATTTCTCTGCTTTGGGTAATCGTGATGAAGTCAGCATTCTTTCTTCGGGAATTCCATCGTACTTAGGAAAGAATAAAGGGTGGGTAGTCCGGGAGAACGGACCTGCAAGGTTGACTATCTGGTAGCTAACATCGGGGAAGGTGGCAGAAAGTAACTGTCGTACTGAAACTTAAGAAAATATCGAGAGTAAAGTAAGAAAGTACCATGAGAAGTTTCAAGCGGGTAGGCAATTCGTTTGAAGTCTGAAACAAAGTGTAAAAGGGGGTCCAGAGCAATGGGAATAGGTTTAGTGTTTGATACCAGAATAGATCACTAGGTAGGTGACCCGTGAATTACATACGAAGTCAAGCGCGAGGAATAACTTTGACAACAGGGTGTATAGGAGAGTCAGGTTTCGATCATGGGACCTGTGGGTTATGGGCCCACCATGTGGGTTAAAAGTAGGAAGGGCCGATGGCGTCTTGCACGATCATGTAAGCAAGGCATGTCAGAGGATAGCCTATCAGTTATGTCGGCAACAATATCGGTACCAAGGGCGAGGAACGAAGAGAACCATTTTCCTGCCCGTTGAACGAGGCGGACCAATAGGCAAAGTTCCCGTCCATCGGTGGTTACCGGAATGTCATCAACAATAGTAACATGGTCTTACTGACAGAGTGGTACAATGAGGTGTTTACATAAGCAGGGAAATATTACTGCTTATATAATACATATCCCAATAAGGTTTAAACAAACCAATGGAAATGAAAAGGGATTATTAGTTTTAAATAGAACAATGGAAAGGAAAATGTGTATACACACATATTTCAGGGATATATCCTTCCCAAGGACAAGCAGAGCATGATATCCATGACAGGATATAACGTAGAAAACCCTTTAGGAAAGGAGAGAGAATTTTCATGACATTACACATACAACGGTGTTTGGATAATTGAGCAAGAAACATTTAGCATTGGGCTTCAAATGTTCTTTGTTGAAAATTGGAGTACCACGGACATGTTTCAAGATAGCATTAACATGGTCATCAGGTAAGATCAGGCTATGGATACACAAAGGATCCATCAGGAATAACTTATACAATAAGTCTTATAATTTCCTCATGGAAGAATGGCTAATCTTGCTAAAAAGGAAACTATAACAACAGGTCCTCCGGCCATGTGTGCTAGGCATGACATCACCTTATCAAGTTAAAGACCAATGTTATAACTCTTGGGAATCTGTTCCAACCATCATATTTGACCGAGATTCAGATCTAATTGGTGTCAGGATACCTCAAACTCAAGATGCCTGAGATGAAAAGGTGCAACAAAAATTTATGAGATGACATTGTAAGATCCTCGGGAAACGAACTATGTAAGCGAGTTCCGAAACAAGAGTTCCTCATTAAATCAAGGAGAGGATGAGGAGGTAGCTGATGAATTCAGCGACAATTAATCAAGATTTTCAAAGGATGGATTTCCAAAATTATATGAGTAAGGTGATAACATTTGTCAGATCAAATGATATAATTAGGTGTGCTCGAGGGAAACATACACAATTAAACATTGGTTGAAAGGTGCACTCGAAATATGGGCTTAGGTAGCTTGATAAATGGTAGAATGGTGGTTCGATAACCAATGGTCTAAGAATGAAATGTCGACCACTAACTTCAATGCAATAGGGTTGCTAGAACTTTTGACTTCGCACATCATAGTTCAATTGTCGGTTTTCCGGTTAGAAACAACACGGGGACCAAGGAATGAACAGAAATGGCAAGAAATATCACTTGTACCAAGAATTCATAAGAGGTGGTGAAATTCTCATGACATTCTTGACATAAAAGATGGTAGTACTCCAAGGTAAAGAAGAATAATTGCTGGATAGCAAGGATCTCCAGGTATAGCACAAAACATGAACAAGTTTGTGTTGGAGGGAAAGCAATAATGTTGTCGATGATAACATAAATCATCGAGGGGCAAGGATGGTACTTGTCATCATGAATTTGATTGATATTCTAGAAGGAGTCCAAATGTTGATGATGATCTTGACAAATTTTTGTTGAGAGGATCCACGAAGAAGCAATCGAACAACGACTGCATCAAGCAAAAGGAGTGTTGTAGCGAAGGATTATTGGAACCACGGATACGTATCCAACTCAAAATCAAGCTTGCTGTTTGAGGTGAAATGATATGATGAGGAAGATCAACGTAAGCTTAGCTCATCATCGAAAATTATTCTCCGAGAATAAGGACCAGGTATCATAGTTAAAATTTAGGACACTAATGATATAGCCGATCAGGCTAGGAATGACTTGAAGGATTAATAATCTCATAAGCATCGGAGATTACTTAGAGTTATTTGAATCGAAGTGTGGAATTGATTCACTTACCGGTGTCCTTGAGTGTCTAACAACTCATAACCTGGGGAAAATTGGAATCGATGAGAAATAATACTTGAAGAAGAACTCATAAGAAGTTATGTAGTTCCTTGATATTCTCAAGATACGAGAGAGTATACTCAAGGGCAAATAAGAATATAAACTGAATTGGACCGTTGACTTGTGATAGCATATACTTTAATCTTGTCAGAATAGACGAGGCAATGGATTGGTTTCCTTTCGGATACATTGAATAAGGTTAGCATGGTCGGAACCATAACTACAAGGGATCCAATTTACGATACCGGAAGAATTATTCAAATGATTAAATATTCTTGCAAGAAGCTTTCATGATAAGTTCCACATTGTGTCCATGGGCATGAACACAAAGGTTCAAGGTCGACTCCCTTTTCCTCAATGCATAACCTTTCGTTCACTTCTCGCGTTTGATGAAGTTGCAGTGTTGAAATTTTATCAGGGAAAATACCAGAAGAGTATGACTCGTGAAAACTTTCGAGTTCACACATATTAAGGAAGGCATAGGTTCAACCCATCGGGACATCATGGAAACATATACCACAAGCTTCAATAGTAAATATCACCAGCTCGAGCATGGTTGGTCAAATCAAGGAATAGGATTTACCAATGGCATTATCTATCAGGGAAAGAACTTCCAAGGTGATTGAATATGAAGGACGTTGTCGGATAAAATACAACAAAGGATCCGATGGCCCACAAGGGGTCTGATGTGAGCATCGGTACCCAACTAGAGGGAGAAGGGATCAGATTATAGAAGCAACTGACTAACTCAAAGCTCAAATGCAAAGGAATTATGAATTCCAAGACAAGGGATCAGAAGCAATGTTCTGATTAGGGATGGATAAGTAGAATAGCCTTAGGGGTATAATCAATGGCAATTTGATTGGTCGAGATCCAGCTCATGTTTAAAATGACGTCTGAGCCAGAAGGATAATCCTAGGATTCGACTGATGATTGTGAACATTCACAACTTATTGAATCAATGGACTCAAAAATGATAGTGACAAACGATGCCAATAAGATTACCAGACTTATGGGATTAATCATAATGCAAGCAAGCAAGAATTTCAAGAGCAATATGCGGTTGAGGATTTTCGGAAGATCGAATGGTATTTCGAAGACTTTTGTGAAATACTTGAATCAACTGGGGATAAGCGGATACTCGATAAGTGCGAGAAATTATCCGTAGGGGTATTCACGTGGCAAAGAACTGCAAGGCAGTAGGCACAAAGTATTATCAAAACAATAGATAGAATTCCGGGGTATCTTGTAATAATAAGATCATCGGGGAATGATTGTATGAATGACAAGTGTACGTGGTCATCCATAGGGGTTTATTGATGGAAGAGAATTACAAAAGCAACATGCACAAAGTCTTGAAAGAACATCAAAGAGTATATTCGGAATCTTCTGGTGCAGCAGGCGATGATCTGTAATAAGGGGCTCTCCAGCAGGAAGTGGGTACGAGAACCTAGAGTTAGATTTAGTATATTCGTTTAACCCGAATAGAGAAGAGATCAGAATCCCAGAGTATAGACGAGGAATAAAAGATCCTAATTCCACCCAATGGCGACGTGGGCCCGTAAGCCGCACTGCCATAATAGTAAAAAGTTTTTCAATGACTAGACTGAACTTCGGCCAAGGAGTGTGGAAGGGGGATTCCTACAGGCAGTCGACTCTGATACCAACTTGTGACGCCCCTGATTTGACCGTATACTAATCATACACGCAAACGTGTACGATCAAGATCAGGGACTCACGGGAAGATATCACAACACAACTCTAAAATAAATAAGTCATACAAGCATCATAATATAAGCCAGGGGCCTCGAGGGCTCGAATAGACATGCTCGATCATAGACGAGTCAGCGAAAGCAACAATATCTAAGTACAGACATAAGTTAAACAAGGTGCCAAAAGATGGCTAGCACAAAAGTAGCATCGATCGAAAAGGCAAGGCCTCCTACCTCAGACCTCCTAACTAATCCTCGAAGTCGTACTCCATGTAGAAACATCCTCGGGATCCTCTATCTCCTGGACTCCATCATCTGGTTGCGACATCCGAGAAGAAAGGAAAAGAGAAAAAGGTGGAGCAAATCAACCGTGAGTACTCATCCAAAGTACTCGCAAGCAAGGATCTACACTACATATGCATTGGTATCAATGAAATGGGTAGTATCTGTGGACTGAATTGCAGAAAGCCAGAATAAGAGGGGGATAGCTGGTCCTATCGAAGACTATGCTTCTGGTAGCCTCCATCTTGAAGCAGTAGAAGAGAGTAGATGGTAAGTTAGCCAAGTATCATCACATAGCATAATCCGACCCGGCGATCCTTCCCTCGTCGCCCTGTGAGAGAGCGATCACAGGGTTGTATCTGGCACTTGGAAGGGTGTGTTTTATTAAGTATCCGGTTCTAGTTGTCATAAGGTCAAGGTACAACTCCGGGTCGTCCTTTTACCAAGGGACACGGCTATTCGAATAGATAAACTTCCCTGCAGGGATGCACCACATTTTCCAACACGCTCGATCCCCTTTGGCCAGATACACTTTCCTGGGTCATGCCCGGCCTCGGAAGATCAACACGTCACAGCCCTACCTAGGCACAATAGAGAGGTCATCATGTCGGTCTAAATCCTATGGTGCAGGGGTTTGAGCGCATCGCCCGTTTCACACCTGCACGTTGCGTGGGCGGACGGTAAGCAGACCTAGCCTCCCTAATACAAGAGTAGGTGTCCCAATCCAATCCCGCGTAGTTGGTTAGTGCATATAGGCCAGTGGCCAGACTCAGATCAAATACCAAGATCTCGTTAAGCGTGTTATTTTGAAGTAACCGTGAACGCCTACCAGGGCCAGGACCACCTCTCTCCTAGGTGGTCTCAACCTGCCCTATCGCTCTGCCACAAAGTAATAGTCAGGGGCCGTCGGGAACCCAGGCCCACCACTACCTGGATGGAACCACCTACCCCTTCAGCCCCACATCGGAATCACTTGCAGGTACTCAACGAGCCGACCCGACTTTAGTCACAACGTGTATCATGTGTAATACGTGTAGTATATATATACCCGTGATCACCTCCCAAGTGATCATGGCCCGATAGTATAGCATGGCAGACAGACAAGAATGAAGGGTTACTGATGGAAAACTAGCATCGTATACTAAGCATTTAGGATTGCAGGTAAGGGTAACAATTGTAGCAACAATGACAGGCTATGCATCAGAATAGGATTAACCGAAAGCAGTAACATGCTACACTACTCTAATGCAAGCAGTAGAGAGAAGGATAGGCGATATCTGGTGATCAAGGGGAGGGCTTGCCTGGTTGCTCTGGCAAGGAGGGGTCGTCAACAACGTAGTCGATCGGGGCACCAGTAGCAGCGTCAGTCTCGTAGTCTATCGGAGAGAAGAGGGGGGAAGAAACAATGAATATAATGCAAACAGATGCATATCGATGCATGACATGACAAGTAACGGTGCTAGGTGTGCCCTAACGCAGTAGGAGGTGATACCGGTGAAGGAGGAACACAACCAGGAAAGTATCCCTGGTGTTTCGTGTTTTCGGACAGATGAACCGGAGGGCGAAAGTTGTGTGTTCGCTATGCTAGGGATGCGTGGCGGACCAATCGGCTGCATAACCTGATTCGTCTCATTTTTCTGAGCAACTTTCATATATATAACTTTTTCATCGGAGTTATGGTTAATTTTCTATGATTTTCCAAAGTTTTAAATGATTTTATTGATTTATTTATATCCAAAATTTAATTAGTAAATACTATTGTCATATAGTGCAGTGCCAGCCATAGGTGTATGACACGTGGGGTCAGGGTCAAAGTCAATCGTCTGGTCAGCTGTTGACTTGGTCAACGTTGACTGGTCATACAAGGCAATGAGGCCCAGTGTCATGGACTAGTTTAATTTAGCTGGTTTAGTTAGACTAAATATGTTTATTAGGCTTAATAAGATTAATTAATTAAGTTAATTAGCATTTAACTAATTAATTAATTATTTTTATTTTAACATTTTTTCTTCTCTTTTTTTATCTAAACAGGGGCCGCATGGGGCCCCCTTGCAGTGTCACAGGGGGCAGCGGTGCGGGCTACTAGGCGCGGGCACCCGCCCGAACGCGCACGGGCGTGAGAGCGCGCCATGGCTGGGCCAGGGCTGCATCGGCGACGATGGCGGTAGGGACAAGCGAGGGCGGCCGACGAAGGGGAGGTGGGGCTGCGGCAGCAGCGGCGGAGGCGGAGCCGGAGCGAACGGGAGGGGCGAGGCTAGTCGGCGGGGAGCAGCCGGCGCGCAGGGTGTGCACGGGAGCAGGCAGGCGCGAGGCAGGGGCGAGTGATGAGCGCGACACGGGGGCGTCGGCATCACGGGGGGTGGGCGGCGGAGGCGGCTGACAACAGCGGGCAGAAGGGCGAGCGGGGCGGACGGTTGAGGCGTGGCAGGTGCAACGGGACGGTGAGCTCGGGATCGTCCGGTGCGGGCACAGGAGTAGAGCGCCTACACAAGAGGGAGGCAGCAACATGAGAGTAGGGGCGGCGGCAGGGGCGGAGGAACGCCAGGAGCAGGGGGGCTAGGACGACAGCAGCAGGTGCAGCAGCAAGGCAATGGAGGCGGGGCAAGAATGGCGCATCAGCAGCAATAAGGAGAGGGCGCGGTCGGGCAGAGGTGGCTGTGCGGGCCACGGCGAGCGCACCCTGGCAGGCGCAGGGGGGTGCGGGTCGCGGTGTGATCGCGGCCAAGGCGGCAAGGGGCATGGTCAGGGGAAGGCGGCTGTGGACATGCGTGGTCGGAGTGGTCCGGGGCGGTGACGATGGTGGTGCTACACGAACCCGCGACTAGAGTGCGCGCGTGAGCAGATTAAGAGGGAGAGGAGGTGCGCAAGCTCACAGTGAACGCGTTGACGAGCTCGGGGTGGCACGAGGTGGTCGGAGGCGAACGGATCGAACGGCAGCGCGGGTGTCCATGGCCGAAGGGGATGGGTCGATGGCGGTGGCTCCAGGGCGCTCCAGCTCGAGTAGCTTCACGTAGAGAACGAATACGAAGAGGCCCGTCTCCTGGACATCTTCTGGCGCCATGGGGAGGCAAGTGGCCGCAGGATCGAGCGACGCATGTCGTCGGCAGCGTCGGGCGAGGGAAGAGGAAGAGGGGAGACGCGAGAGGGTGAGTGGGGCTAGGGTTCGACAGAGGGGGTCAACGACGACCATGTAGGGTGGCGGGGTGGTCTGGATGGCCGCCACGCGGCGGATCCGCGGCATGGACGCACGGCCGGCATCCAACGCTCTCCGTGAACAGGGAAGACAATGGAGGAGGGTTAAGTTGGGCTGGGCTAGAGTGTTGCGCGGCTGGGCCAAATGCATAGTGCAGCCAAGCCTTTTCCTTCACTTTTCTTTTTAGTTTTTCTTTTTCTTTTAATTTCAGCAACCCATTCTGTTTTGCAAATTGGTAGGCCTCAAAAATACTTTTGTAAAATATGGAATGGTGCCCCCTAATTACTTTGCATCATCTAGCATTGCCATAAAATGGTTTGGTATTTAATACAAATGCTTGGTAATTTTTATAATTCAGAAGGCATTTAAATTATTGCTTTTGCCACTGTTTACTTATTATAGGGCAATTAAATATTTTATAATAATGTGGTTTCTTCACCATATTTACTTATGAATTATTTGGCACAACCCGAACATTTTAGTTTTAATGTTTGAAAACTTTTAATGTTTGTTTGATTTTTAATTTGAACTCGAACCGGTTTCGAACTAACGCGAGATTAGCAATAGTAACCGAGGTGACTTGGCATCGTTAGCAGAGGTTCACTGTAGCTTAAATATCCGGGTGTCACATACATATAATGTGTAGACCAATATTGAGTGAATGAATCGATGAAAAAGTTAAGCAAGATGACGTAAAACTTACGATCTCGCCCATGTCCGCATGCAATCGCCACCTTGCCTCGAGCTGACTAATCAAGTTGCAAAACTTGATGACGCTGATCCGGATAGCATGTTAGCGATACGACAACAATCTCATGTTGCATGGTTGAATGATGTACATGTCCTAGGATGCAATGTGCTTTCGTGCGTGAAACTTTTCATGCACTTGCTCCCAGAAGGGCTCCCCTCTACTCCTGCCTATGAAACCACGGATATGGCCAACCACGCATCGCACAACAACTCATCCTCCATGGTTGAGTAGCTCACCATCCTTCGCACTCTAAAAAATGACATAGCATTTAATAATAAGCTCAATGGCATTTGACCGAACACCTATCGGGTGTGGTGTCCGCAATGGAGGCCGTCGACGGGGGGCAGAGTGTACCTTGGTACAAATGACTCCATGGTGGAAAGCTCCGTTGGAATGACGAGCGGGCACGTCGGTGCTAGTTGCGGACGTCTGACAATGCCTTTGTGGCCGCCGGAGACGAACAACAACGACGACGGAGGTGGAGGGTGCAGATGCAAAGCAAGGAGGAGAAGGGCGGAGTGGAAGGAAATGGGGCCGAGAGGAGGATTGGGTGGGCCGGTTGTCGGAGTCCTACATTTTGGGTGTTCGGACTCCCACAAACGCCCCCACTTTGTCTCCAATTTGCGGGAGAAATTGCATCCGGACCGTCCCGCGGACCGATACAGGTCCGTGTTGGATGGCTTCCATGGTCCGAGCAGCGCAGTTCGGGCGGTTGTGGGAGGTTTGCAGGTCCACATTGGAGATTCCCTTACATGATGTCTGATTTAAAGCTTATTTGTCTTCGAGCCTGGCATATAGTAGCATCCAATATTTTCTTCCGACCAAGGGTGGATTTCTATCCACTCAACATAAAACATCAAGTGGATACAAACATAATAAACAGACACCTGCCTCGCGTTGACATTGACATTTATTTTGATGTCCCAACCACCGAAGCCACTGCATTGAGATTTCAGATGAACCTGCCCGTACAATTAGACTTCACGGGATCAATCATTGATGACTACTACCGTCGCAACAAGAACGATTTTGATAAAAACCTTCACCAACGCTGGACCGAGTCACTATGCAGGGCATGAATCAACTACACATGCAGGGACACATATGCATGCTATGACATATGGATGCAGATCCTCAACATCCAAGAGGGTCTGCTGGAAGCAAAGGATAAGAAAGTGATGAAGGCCATTGAAGCGAGCATCAAGCAGGCTGAGCTGGAATAACTCAAACTGAAGGAGGGGAGGGGCATTGAATAAAACTAGATTGTTCAGTTTATGTATTATGTCATCGCGACCTCACTCGCGCGTGCAGACATGATTTGCTTCTTTGTTGCTAGATGCTCCTGAGCCACTCGCTATACTATGTGCAAAATGGCTATGGGCGGCGCTTATTTGGAGGACGGGGCAGTGATTTGGGCGGAAGGTGTCGCGCCGTCGGCCGGGGCATGTGGGATGGAGAAGGAGGAGGAGGATGGGGATGGGGTGTGCATTATCTGAATATATCGACGAGGCCACGTAGCAAGGAGAAGGGTCACCGGTGAGGAGGCAGCACTGCAAGTTAGCAGTGAATGTTTGACTTGTAAAGGAAGGAGGAACAATGGAAGTGTGGCTTCTGGTCGGGGGAGGGTGCGAGGAGCTAGATATTTCCGCGGTTGCCGAATTTTTTCGCTCGGTGCCGCGAGAAACTGGCGCGGAGTGTGGTTGAAGTGCGGGCAGTGGACTATAGATGACGAAGATTCCGACGTAAGCCAAACAAGAGGGTGTGCCAAGATATTTTATATCGCATCGCACAAGACTCTTGCTAGTAACCTATTTGTGGTGTACCTGGTTTTTTGTTCATTTTGATTTGAAAGACAAAATGGTGTTATGAAGGGAAAGGACGGTGTTTGAATTGCTAGAACATTTATCTGCAGTGAACATGCAACTATATGAGTGTCGTGTTTAATTTGGAATTATTCAGGGTTCGTTTGGCCTTTTTAATACATTAATTGAATTTATAGGCATTTAATGTGCATAATTCAAATTTGAACTACAAGCACATGCTCCAGTGCACGAAATGAGTTAAAAAATCATATATGTGTCCTTGGGTGAATGTGTAGGTCCCATGTAAGAAATGAGAATGAATTTTAAACACCTCGGCATCATGGCTCGGTTGGAAACATTGAGATACTTGGTTTTTAAATTCTTGTAAATCCAAAAATCACCTGAAAATCACGAAACTTGACACGGTATCATGAAATGGCACTAACATGCTGTGACGCCCCCGATTTAGTCGTACACTAATCATACACGCAAATGTGTACGATCAAGATCAGGACTCACGGGAAGATATCACAACACAACTCTAGACACAAATTAAAATAATACAAGCTTTATATTACAAGCCAGGGGCCTCGAGGGCTCGAATACATAAGCTCGAATACGCAAGAGTCAACGGAAGCAACAATATCTGAGTACAGACATAAGTTAGATAAGTCTGCCTTAAGAAGGCTAGCTCAAAAGCAACATGATCGAAGAGGAAAGGCCTCCTATCTGGGAGCCTCCTAACTACTCCTGGTCGTCGGTGGCCTCCACGTAGTAGTAGGCACCCTCAGTGTAGTAGCAGTCATCGTCGAAGGTGGCGTCTGGATCCTGGGCTCCACCATCTAGTTGCGACATCCGAGAAGAATGGAAAAGGGGGAGCAAAGCAACCGTGAGTACTCATCCAAACTACTCACAGGAAAGGATCTACACTACATATGCATCGATGTCAATGAAATGGGTAGTATCTGTGGACTTAACTGCAGAATGCCAGAAGAGAAGGGGGAAAGCCTAGCCTATCGAAGACTAGCGTCTTCAAGTAGCTTCAAGCATCTTGCAGCATCCGAAGAGATAAGAGTAGCATAAAGTAAAGTAGTAGTAGTGTTATCAACCTCGGCCAGAGATCCTTTCTTGACTCCCTGCGAGAAAGCAATCCCAGAGCCATACTATCCAGTTATCACCTCAAGTATCCAATTCTAGTTGTATCGATCGGGATACAACTCCAAGTGTCCATTACCGTAGGAAAGGCTATCAATAGATGTTTTCTTCCCTGCAGGGGTGCACCAACTTACCCACCATGCACGATTAACTCCTGCCAGACACACTTTCCTGGGTCATGCCCGGCCTTGGCCAAACGATACGCCGCAACCCGACCTAGGCTAAATAGAGAGGTTAGACTGCCGGACTAAACCTATGCCCCAAGGGGTCATGGTCCATCGCCCCGGGAACTCTTGCACGTTGCGTGGGCGGGCGGTGAGCAGACCTAGCCACCTCCTTAAAAAGGCAGGTGCTTAGACAGTCCAACCCGGTGCGCGCCACTCAGTCGCATGGCATCTATTAAGCTTCGGATGATGTATATGACGCAGAACGCCCATACTATGCCCACGTGATGGTTAGTGCTATCACGGCAGAGGCCCCTCGGATCAAATATCCAAGTCATAGTGGATTAGGAGCACGCGGTAACGAGCAGAGACTCATGATCAATGTGACCCCATCGCTTCGTCTCGAGGACTTGCGGCAAGGGCTAAGAATGCCTGGTCACGCCTCGTAAGTATCTCGCGGGTGCCTTCCAGGTCAACCCGACTCCACGTCACTCGCAATTAAGCTCGCGCAGATACCCCTCAGGGCCGGCCCGTCTTTAGTAACATGGTTCAGTGCAAAGTCAAAGTAACCATAGTAACTGTGTGTCTAACACCAAAGGGAACCCTGAGGAACCACCCTCTATGGATTCCACTCGATGTAATCATCAAGGTGAACGTAAGAGGAACCACCCTCGACGTTCACACTTGAGGGGTTGCACGACAGAGTCGTATCGGTGTGGTTAAGGAGGAAATCACCCTCGATGACCACCACCAAATAGCTACACTACATGATTAACATCAGAAGTGCTGATGAGGTGTCACCCTCGGCACTCGATAGTAACTCTGTAGAGTCATACAACTTGCGGGGGGGGGGGGTGATGTGCGGTGTCGGGGCCTGGACGTCGATCACGTTGATCGAGTCATCGAACCTAAAGCGCGACAACTGGGACGAGGTGGGGGTCACTAATGGATCAATAACCAACCTATACTAAGCAGTTTAGAATAAGCAGGTAAGGTACAATGAGGAGGTTACAAAAGCATGCTATCCATCAGAATAGGAGCAAACAATAATAGTAGCAAAATATAATGCAAGCATGAGAGAATGGAATGGGCGATATCGGGATGATCAAAGGGGGGCTTGCCTGGAAGCTCTACTGAAAAGGAAGAAGGGTCGTCGGAGACGTAGTCGATCACAGGGGCAGCATCGGTCTCGGGGTCTACTAGAGAGAAGAGGGGGAAGAAACAATAAATATAAAGCAAACATAGCATCACAAATCATAACATGGCAATCTGCTGTGTCGGGTGTGAACTAACGTATGGCTACACGATATAGGTGAAGGGGGAATTCAACCGGGAGTGTTTCCCGGTTCCTGGCAGATGACCAGAGGGGGCAATGTTCCATGTTCAGCTAGTTAGAGGCACCTGACAGGTAAACAGACCACGTATTCGGATTCTTTGGATTTTTCTGAGCAACTTTCATGTAGAAAACATTTTTATCTGAGCTACGGTTTATTTTCTATGATTTTTCTAAAGATTTAAGCATTTTCTGGAATTATTTAAATTAACAGAAATGGAAATATGACGTCAGCACTGTGTGGGGATGACATCAGGAGTCAACAACT
This sequence comes from Triticum aestivum, assembly GCF_018294505.1. Classification (NCBI taxonomy): domain Eukaryota; kingdom Viridiplantae; phylum Streptophyta; class Magnoliopsida; order Poales; family Poaceae; genus Triticum; species Triticum aestivum. The sequence goes on from NC_057800.1 coordinate 415,281,344, forward strand.
CGTTGACCAGGGTCAAACCTGACCTGTGGGTCTAGTGGGACCCACATGTCAGCCTTTGTTAGTCCAGCAGTAATTTAAAATAAATTAACACGCTAATTAGAGGGGTGTGAAGGAAATATGACCTAGAGGCAATAATAAAGTTATTATTTATTTCCCTATATCATGATAAATGTTTATTATTCGTGCTAGAATTTTATTAACCGGAAACATAATACATGTGTGAATACATACACAAACAGTTTGTCACTAGTATGCCTCTACTTGACTAGCTCATTGATCAAAGATGGTTATGTTTCCTAACCATAGACGTGAGTTGTCATTTGATTAACGGGGTCACATCATTAGGAGAATGATGTGATTGACATGACCCATTCCGTTAGCTTAGCACCCGATCGTTTAGTATGTTGCTATTGCTTTCTTCATGACTTGTACATGTTCCTTTGACTATGAGATTATGCAACTCCCGTTTACCGGAGGAACACTTTGTGTGCTACCAAACGTCACAACGTAACTGGGTGATTATAAAGGTGCTCTACAGGTGTCTTCAAAGGTACTTGTTGGGTTGGCGTATTTCAAGATTAGGATTTGTCACTCCAAATGTCGGAGAGGTATCTCTGGGCCCTCTCGGTAATGCACATCACTTAAGCCTTACAAGCATTGCTACTAATGAGTTAGTTGTGGGATGATGTATTACAGAACAAGCAAAGAGACTTGCCGGTAACGAGATTGAACTAGGTATTGAGATACCGACGATCGAATCTCGGGCAAGTAACATACCGATGATAAAGGGAACAACGTATGTTGTTATGCGGTTTGACCGATAAAGATCTTCGTAGAATATGTGGGAGCCCATATGAGCATCCAGGTTCCGCTGTTGGTTATTGACCGGAGACGTGTCTCGGTCATGTCTACATAGTTCTCGAACCCGTATGGTCCGCACGCTTAACGTTTCTATGACAGTTATATTATGAGTTTATATGTTTTGATGTACCGAAGGTTGTTCGGAGTCCCATATGTGATCATGGACATGACGAGGAGTCTCGAAATGGTCGAGACATGAAGATTGATATATTGGAAGCCTATGTTTGGATATCGGAAGTGTTCCGGGTGAAATCGGGATTTTACCGGAGTACCGGGAGGTTACCGGAACCCCCCGGGGACTTAATGGGCCTTAGTGGGCCTAGGTGGAAGAGAGGAGAGGCGGCTAGGGCTGGTCCGCGCGCCCCTCCCCCCAGTCCAAATAGGACAAGGAGAGGGGGGCGGCGCCCCCCTTCCTTCTCCTCCACTCTTTCCCCCTCCCAAGTCCTAATCCAACTAGGAAAGGGGGGGAGTCCTACTCCCAGTGGGAGTAGGACTCCTCCTGGCACGCCTACTCCCTGGCCGGCCTCACCCCCCTTTGCTCCTTTATATACGGGGGCAAGGGGCACCCCAGAGACACAACAATTGATCGTTTGATCTTTTAGCCGTGTGCGGTGCCCCCCTCCACCATAGTCCACCTCGATATTACTGTAGCGGTGCTTAGGCGAAGCCTTGCGTAGGTAGAACATCAACATCATCACCATGCCATCATGCTGACGAAACTCTCCTTAACACTCGTCTGGATCGGAGTTCGAGGGAGGTCATCGGGCTGAACGTGTGCTGAACTCGGAGGTGTCATACGTTCGGTACTTCATCGGTCGGATCGTGAAGACGTACGCCTACATCAACCGCGTTGTGCTAATGCTTCCGCTTTCGGTCTACGAGGGTACGTGGACAACACTCTCCCCTGTCGTGTGCATAGGATTTTTTCTGAAATTACTACATTCCCCAATAGTGGTATCAGAGCCAGGTTTTATGCATAGATGTTATATGCACGAGTAGAACACAAGTGAGTTGTGGGCGATATAAGTCATACTGCTTACCAGCATGTCATACTTTGGTTCAGCGGTATTGTTGGATGAAGCGTCCCGGACCGACATTACGCGTACGCTTACGCGAGACTGCTTCGACCGACGTGCTTTGCACACAGGTGGCTGGCGGGTGTCAGTTTATCCAACTTTAGTTGAACCGAGTGTGGCTACGCCCGGTCCTTGCGAAGGTTAAGACATCATCAACTTGACAAACTATCATTGTGGTTTTGATACGTAGGTAAGAACGGTTCTTGCTAAGCCCATAGCAGCCACGTAAAATTTGCAACAACAAAGTAGAGGACGTCTAACTTGTTTTTGCAGGGCATGTTGTGATGTGATATGGTCAAGACATGATGCTAAATTTTATTGTATGAGATGATCATGTTTTGTAGCCGAGTTATCGGCAACTAGCAGGAGCCATATGGTTGTCGCTTTATTGTATGCAATGCAATCGCCCTGTAATGCTTTACTTTATCACTAAGCGGTAGCGATAGTCGTGAAAGCATAAGATTGGCGAGACGACAACGATGCTACGATGGAGATCAAGGTGTCGCGCCGGTGACGATGGTGATCATGACGGTGCTTCGGAGATGGAGATCACAAGCACAAGATGATGATGGCCATATCATATCACTTATATTGATTGCATGTGATGTTTATCTTTTATGCATCTTATCTTGCTTTGATTGACGGTAGCATTATAAGATGATCTCTCACTAAATTTCAAGATAAAAAGTGTTCTCCCTGAGTATGCACCGTTGCCAAAGTTCGTCGTGCCCAGACACCACGTGATGATCGGGTGTGATAAGCTCTACGTCCATCTACAACGGGTGCAAGCCAGTTTTGCACACGCAGAATACTCAGGTTAAACTTGACGAGCCTAGCATATGCAGATATGGCCTCGGAACACTGAGACCGAAAGGTCGAGCGTGAATCATATAGTAGATATGATCAACATAGTGATGTTCACCATTGAAAACTACTCCATTTCACGTGATGATCGGTTATGGTTTAGTTGATTTGGATCACGTGATCACTTAGAAGATTAGAGGGATGTCTTTCTAAGTGGGAGTTCTTAAGTAATATGATTAATTGAACTTAAATTTATCATGAACTTAGTACCTGATAGTATCTTGCTTGTCTATGTTTGATTGTAGATAGATGGCCCGTGCTGTTGTTCCGTTGAATTTTAATGCGTTCCTTGAGAAAGCAAAGTTGAAAGATGATGGTAGCAATTACACGGACTGGGTCCGTAACTTGAGGATTATCCTCATTGCTGCTCAGAAGAATTACGCCCTGGAAGCATCGCTGAGTGCCAGGCCTGCTGCTGATGCAACTGACGACGTTAAGAACGTCTGGAAGAGCAAAGCTGATGACTACTCGATAGTTCAGTGTGCCATGCTTTACAGCTTAGAACCGGGACTTCAACGACGTTTTGAACGTCATGGAGCATATGAGATGTTCCAGAGTTGAAGTTAATATTTCAAGCAAATGCCCGGATTGAGAGATATGAAGTCTCCAATAAGTTCTACAGCTGCAAGATGGAGGAGAATAGTTCTGTCAGTGAACATATACTCAGAATGTCTGGGTACCATAATCACTTGACTCAACTGGGAGTTAATCTTCTGGTTGATAGTGTCATTGACAGAGTTCTACAATCACTGCCACCAAGCTACAAGAGCTTCATGATGAACTATAATATGCAAGGGATGGATAAGACAATTCCCGAGCTCTTCGCAATGCTAAAGGCTGTGGAGGTAGAAATCAAGAAGGAGCATCAAGTGTTGATGGTCAGTAAGACCACCAGTTTCAAGAAGGGCAAAGGGAAGTAGAAGGGAACCTTCAAGAAGAACAGCAAGCAAGTTGCTACTCAGGAGAAGAAACCAAAGTATGGACCTAAGCCTGAGACTGAGTGCTTCTACTGCAAGCAGACTGGTCACTGGAAGCGGAACTGCCCCAAGTATTTGGCGGATAAGAAGGATGGCAAGGTGAACAAAGGTATATGTGATATACATGTTATTGATGTGTACCTTACTAGAGCTCGGAGTAGCACCTGGGTATTTGATAATGGTTCTGTTGCTAATATTTGCAACTCGAAACAGGGACTACGGATTAAGCGAACACTGGCAAAGGACGAGGTGACGATGCGCGTGGGAAATGGTTCCAAAGTCGATGTGATCGCGGTCGGCACGCTACCTCTACATCTACCTTCAGGATTAGTATTAGACCTAAATAATTGTTATTTGGTGCCAGCGTTGAGCATGAACATTATATCTGGATCTTGTTTGATGCGAGACGGATATTCATTTAAATCAGAGAATAATGGTTGTTCTATTTATATGAGTAATATCTTTTATGGTCATGCACCCTTGAAGAGTGGTCTATTTTTGATGAATATCGATAGTAGTGATACACATATTCATAATGTTGAAGCCAAAAGATGCAGAGTTGATAATGATAGTGCAACTTATTTGTGGCACTGCCGTTTAGGTCATATCGGTGTAAAGCGCATGAAGAAACTCCATACTGATGGACTTTTGGAACCACTTGATTATGAATCACTTGGTACTTGCGAACCGTGCCTCATGGGCAAGATGACTAAAATGCCGTTCTCCGGTACTATGGAGAGAGCAACAGATTTGTTGGAAATCATACATACAGATGTATGTGGTCCGATGAATGTTGAGGCTCGTGGCAGATATCATTATTTTCTCACCTTCACAGATGATTTAAGCAGATATGGGTATATCTACTTAATGAAGCATAAGTCTAAAACATTTGAAAAGTTCAAAGAATTTCAGAGTGAAGTTGAAAATCATCGTAACAAGAAAATAAAGTTTCTATGATCTGATCGTGGAGGAGAATATTTGAGTTACGAGTTTGGTCTACATTTGAAACAATGCGGAATAGTTTCGCAACTCACGCCACCCGGAACACCACAGCGTAATGGTGTGTCCGAACGTCGTAATTGTACTTTACTAGATATGGTGCGATCTATGATGTCTCTTACAGATTTACCGCTATTATTTTGGGGTTATGGTTTAGAGACGGACGCATTCACGTTAAAAAGGGCACCATCGAAATCCGTTGAGACGACGCCTTATGAACTGTGGTTTGGCAAGAAACCAAAGTTGTCGTTTCTGAAAGTTTGGGGCTGCGATGCTTATGTGAAAAAGCTTCAACCTGATAAGCTCGAACCCAAATCGAAGAAATATGTCTTCATAGGGTACCCAAAGGAGACTGTTGGGTACACCTTCTATCACAGATCCGAATGCAAGACATTCGTTGCTAAGAATGGATCCTTTCTAGAGAAGGAGTTTCTCTCGAAAGAAGTGAGTGGGAGGAAAGTGGAACTTGATGAGGTAACTATACCTGCTCCTCTATTGGAAAGTAGTTCATCACAGAAACCGGTTTCTGTGACGCCTACACCAATTAGTGAGGAAGTTAATGATGATGATCATGGAACTTCAGATCAAGTTCTACTGAACCTCGTAGATCAACCAGAGTAAGATCCGCACCAGAGTGGTACGGTAATCCTGTTCTAGAAGTCATGCTACTAGATCATGATGAACCTATGAACTATGAAGAAGCGATGGTGAGCCCAGATTCTGCAAAATGGCTTGAGGCCATGAAATCTGAGATGGGATCCATGTATGAGAACAAAGTATGGACTTTGGTTGACTTGCCCGATGATCGGCAAGCAATTGAGAATAAATGGATCTTCAAGAAGAAGACTGACGCTGACGGTAATGTTACTGTCTACAAAGCTCGACTTGTTGCGAAAGGTTTTCGACAAGTTCAAGGGATTGACTACGATGAGACTTTCTCACCCGTAGCGATGCTTAAGTCTGTCCGAATCATGTTAGCAATTGCCGCATTTTATGATTATGAAATTTGGCAAATGGATGTCAAAACTGCATTCCTGAATGGATTTCTGGAAGAAGAGTTGTATATGATGCAACCGGAAGGTTTTGTCGATCCAAAGGGAGCTAACAAAGTGTGCAAGCTCCAGCGATCCATTTATGGACTGGTGCAAGCCTCTCGGAGTTGGAATAAATGCTTTGATAGTGTGATCAAAGCATTTGGTTTTGTACAGACTTTTGGAGAAGCCTGTATTTACAAGAAAGTGAGTGGGAGCTCTGTAGCATTTCTAATATTATATGTGGATGACATATTGTTGATTGGAAATGATATAGAATTTCTGGATAGCATAAAGGGATACTTGAATAAGAGTTTTTCAATGAAAGACCTCGGTGAAGCTGCTTATATATTGGGCATCAAGATCTATAGAGATAGATCAAGACGCTTAATTGGACTTTCACAAAGCACATACCTTAACAAAGTTTTGAAGAAGTTCAAAATGGATCAAGCAAAGAAAGGGTTCTTGCCTGTGTTACAAGGTGTGAAGTTGAGTAAGACTCAATGCTCGACCACTGCAGAAGATAGAGAGAAAATGAAAGATGTTCCCTATGCTTCAGCCATAGGCTCTATCATGTATGCAATGCTGTGTACCAGACCTGATGTGTGCCTTGCTATAAGTCTAGCAGGGAGGTACCAAAGTAATCCAGGAGTGGATCACTGGACAGCGGTCAAGAACATCCTGAAATACCTGAAAAGGACTAAGGATATGTTTCTCGTTTATGGAGGTGACAAAGAGCTCATCGTAAACGGTTACGTTAATGCAAGCTTTGACACTGATCCAGACGATTCTAAATCGCAAACCGGATACGTGTTTACATTGAACGGTGGAGCTGTCAGTTGGTGCAGTTCTAAACAAAGCGTTGTGGCGGGATCTACATGTGAAGAGGAGTACATAGCTGCTTCGGAAGCAGCAAATGAAGGAGTCTGGATGAAGGAGTTCATATCCGATCTAGGTGTCATACCTAGTGCATTGGGTCCAATGAAAATCTTTTGTGACAATACTGGAGCAATTGCCTTGGCGAAGGAATCCAGATTTCAAAAGAGAACCAAGCACATCAAGAGATGCTTCAATTCTATCTGGGATTTAGTCCAGGTGGGAGACATAGAAATTTGCAAGATACATACGGATCTAAATGTTGCAGACCCGTTGACTAAGCCTCTTCCACGAGCAAAACATGATCATCACAAAGGCTCCATGGGTGTTAGAATCATTACTGTGTATTCTAGATTATTGACTCTAGTGCAAGTGGGAGATTGAAGGAAATATGCCCTAGAGGCAATAATAAAGTTATTATTTATTTCCTTATATCATGATAAATGTTTATTATTCATGCTAGAATTGTATTAACCGGAAACATAATACATGTGTGAATACATAGACAAACAGATTGTCACTAGTATGCCTCTACTTGACTAGCTCGTTGATCAAAGATGGTTATGTTTCCTAACCATAGACATGAGTTGTCATTTGATTAACGGGTCACATCATTAGGAGAATGATGTGATTGACATGACCCATTCCGTTAGCTTAGCACCCGATCGTTTAGTATGTTGCTATTGCTTTCTTCATGACTTATACATGTTCCTATGACTATGAGATTATGCAACTCCCGTTTACCGGAGGAACACTTTGTGTGCTACCAAACGTCACAACGTAACTGGGTGATTATAAAGGTGCTCTACAGGTGTCTCCAAAGGTACTTGTTGGGTTGGCGTATTTCGAGATTAGGATTTGTCACTCCGAATGTCAGAGAGGTATCTCTGGGCCCTCTCGGTAATGCACATCAGTTAAGCCTTGCAAGCATTTCTACTAATGAGTTAGTTGCAGGATGATGTATTACAGAACGAGTAAAGAGACTTGCCGGTAACGAGATTGAACTAGGTATTGAGATACCGACGATCGAATCTCGGGCAAGTAACATACCGATGACAAAGGGAACAACGTATGTTGTTATGCGGTTTGACCGATAAAGATCTTCGTAGAATATGTGGGAGCCAATATGAGCATCCAGGTTCCGCTGTTGGTTATTGATCGGAGACGTGTCTCGGTCATGTCTACATAGTTCTCGAACCCGTAGGGTCCGCACGCTTAACGTTTCGATGACAGTTATATTATGAGTTTATATGTTTTGATGTACCGAAGGTTGTTCGGAGTCCCAGATGTGATCACAGACATGACGAGGAGTCTCGAAATGGTCAATACATGAAGATGATATATTGGAAGCCTATGTTTGGATATCGGAAGTGTTCCGGGTGAAATCAGGATTTTACCGGAGTACCGTGAGGTTACCGGAACCCCCCGGGGACTTAATGGGCCTTAGTGGGCCTAGGTGGAAGAGAGGAGAGGCGGCTAGGGCTGGGCCGTGCGCCCCTCCCCCCAGTCCGAATAGGACAAGGAGAGGGGGGCAGCGCCCCCCTTCCTTCTTCTCCTCCACTCTTTCCCCCTCCCAAGTCCTAATCCAACTAGGAAAGGGGGGGAGTCCTACTCCCGGTGGGAGTAGGACTCCTCCTGGCGCGCCTACTCCCTGGCCGACCGCACCCCCCTTTTGCTCCTTTATATACGGGGGCAAGGGGGCACCCCAGAGACACAATAATTGATCGTTTGATCTTTTAGCCGTGTGCGGTGCCCCCCTCCACCATAGTCCACCTCGATATTACTATAGTGGTGCTTAGGCGAAGCCCTGCGTAGGTAGAACATGAACATCGTCACCACGCCGTTGTGCTGACGAAACTCTCCTTCAACACTCGGCTGGATCGGAGTTCGAGTGCTGAACTTGGAGGTGCCGTACGTTCGGTACTTGATCGGTCGAATCGTGAAGGCGTACGACTACATCAACCGCGTTGTGATAAAGCTTCCGCTTTCGTTCTACGAGGGTATGTGGACAACACTCTCCCCTCTCGTTGCTATGCATCACCACGATCTTGCGTGTGCGTAGGATTTTTTTTGAAATTACTACGTTACCCGACAGGGTGGGCCCCTGGTGTTAGTGGCTAACTAATTACTAATTAGTTAACATATTTTAGTTAGCAGAATTATTTATTTTTTAAATGTTTTAAACAAGTGGGGCCCACACATCGGTCTCACTGGGCAGCCCAGTCAGTAGTTGACTGGGTCAACCCAGTCAACTGGCAATCAGGGCCCACTGGTCAGCGACCCAGGGGTGGGGCCCACTGAGCCACGTCGGCGTCGTTGGCGGAGAGAGCTCCTGCGACCAAATCGAGTGGCGGCGCGTTGGGGGTGGTCGGAAATCGCCGTCCGGCGGCCAAATCGACGGTGGTTGGTCGCGTTCGAACGCGGAGACGAAGTTGCATCGAACGACATCGGCGGGAGCGGTTGAGGCGATCGGAAACATCGCGGCGACCACCGTGGGCGGCGCCGGACTTCGGGCGAAGGTGGTTTCGGTGCTACGGGGCACGGCACGCGACGCGGTCGGTGGTGTTCGAGCGGCCAGTCGATGCTGCATTGAACGGTAGTGATACCGTGGTCGGAGATGACATGTAGCGACGGCGGCGAGCGACGCGGTGGACGCCGGCGCTCGACCATGGTCGGGAATGAGGCGACAGGGCACGGGAAGGCACGGTCTCGAGCTCGTTGGGCTCCTGGGAGCACCAGGAGCTTGATGTCGTGCCCAGGTGAGTGCGACAGGGGCTATGGCCACGACGGCGAGGCAATTCGCGGCGACGAGCTCACGGCAACGACGACGAGCTAGCTAGGGGGAAACACGCGGTGCGAGAAGAAGAATGGAGGGAGGGAGGAGCTCACTGAGCGGCTATGAAAAGCCTGCGATAGCTTAGGAGTGCAGAGGTGGCCGGAGACGACGGCGGTCATCGGCGACAGAGAAGATGGGGACGAGCTTGATCCCGACCGTGCGGTTGTCCTCAAGCTCGACGGCGAGGCGTAGTCGAGGTAGAGGTCGACAGTGTGTCTCGTGGATGTTCTGGAGAGGCGCGGGGTGGGCGGTGGCCGCGGCTACAGCATAGCCGTGGGGACGGCGGCGCTCAGTTGAGGTGGGGAGCGAGAGAAAGAGTAAGGAGGGCGAGCACGGGAGTGGGTGGAGGTAGGTGGGAGAGGACTCAAGGAGCCGGAGGGGGTGCTCTTATCCACCCGCGGCGTTGCCGGTGAGGTGGTCGGGCGGTGACGAGCCCCTGTAGCGGCACGCACCTGGGGAACAGGAGGAAGGGGAGAGAGACTGGGGAGGGGGCATGGGCCGGCCTGCTGGGCCAGCTGGCTTGGGTGGGCCGAAGCCCAAGTGGGGCAGGGGCTTTCTCTCCCCTTTGCTTTTCCTTTTCTCTTTTTTGTTTTTCTTTTTCCAGCAGCTCTTGCTTTTTTTCTCTTAGCCACAAATGACTTTGCAAAAATATGCCACTGGCCAAAACAATTTCAAAGAATTATTGTGCACTGCCACAAAAAGATTGTGAGGCTTTTGAAAAAGGTTGCAATTTTGATAAATTAAAAAGTGATTTAATCTATTGTTTTAGCCACTACTTTAATTGGTTTAGGCCATTTAAGCACCTTGCCAAAATTTTGGTTCACCACCAATACTAACAAATGATTATTTGCCAGAAGATGAACATTTTAGTTTTCATGTCTAACAAATATGAATTTTTGACTTCAGATTGGATTTGAATTTGAATTGTGATTTGGATCAATTGAAGATTAGCAACAGTAAATGTGATGACATGGCACCATTAACAGGGGATTACTGTAGCATGACACTGGGGGTGTTACAAATCTCCTCCACTACAAGAGATCTCGTCCCGAGATTTAAGAGGTGGAGTAAGGGGGGAAGTTCTGGTTACGAAAATCTAACGGATCTCTCAGTATTGGTTGCTCTTCCTGAAGTAGTTGATCCTCTTCGTCGACGTCTTTATTTCTCTTCTCTAGGTCATCATGATGAAGTCATCACCCTTGCTTTAGGGTCTTCATCATACTTACGAATAGGTAAGGGAGAGGTCGACAACGATAGAATGTTATAAGGGTAATCATCTGGGGTTATCCCATGAATGAACATATGAGTATCTCTCGAGTTGGAACTTAGGAAATACATCAAGAGAATTAAAGTAGGCATGAGAATTTTCAAGTGGTAGGCAAATGTTCAATGCCTGAAACAGAAGGTGAGAGGGGTTCAGAGCAATGAAATAAATATCGCGTATGACACCAGAATAGAATAAGTGAGGGAAGGTGGCTCGTAAAATACATATGAAGCCACATGTAAAGTATACTTCAGAATCAAGGTAATACATGAGAGTCAAGTTTCGATCCTGTGGAACTGTGGGTTATGGGTCCACCATGTGGGTTAAAAAGTAGGAAGGGTGTTGACATCTTGCACGGTCATGATAGCAAGGCATGTCAGAGGATAGCCTGTCAGTTATGTTGGCAACAATGTTGGTACCAAGGGCGAGGGACTAAGAGAACCATATTCCTGCTCGTTGAATGAGGCGGACCAATCGGCAAGGTTTGCATCCATCGGTGGTTACCGGAATGTCATCAACAATAGTAACAGGGTCTCACTGACAAGGCTGTACATCGGGGTGTTTTATAAGCAGGGAATTATTTCTGCTTATATCATATAGATCACAAGAAGGTTAAACAAACCAATGGAAAGGAAAATGAAATTATAGGATTAATCATACCAATGGAAAGGAAAATGTGTTTACACACCAGAATTGGGAGTATATCCTTCCCAAGGGGAAGCGGAGCAGGATATACATGATATGGCAACAAGTTCAAGAGCATTTAGCTAAAGGGGGCGAGGGAAGAATCACAATATTACCCATACAGCGGTGTTTGTATAATAGATCAAGAAACATTCAATAATGTGCTTCCAATATTCTTGTTGATATCCGGAATACATCAGTCATGCTTCGAGGTAGCATTAACATGGTGTTCCAAGTAGGGGTTGGAGTTGAAGATCACAAGAAATACTCAAAGAACAATTGCAGGAATAGCAAGGAGTCCAAGGTATAAACAAGACATGATCAAACATGTGTAGGAAAGAAGACAAGGGGGTTGTCAATGATAACTCAAATCATCGTAGGTCAAGGATGGTATTTCTCACCATGAATTCAATTGTCATCTCAACAGAAGTCAAAATGTTGATGCTGATCATGACGCATTTCTCGAGAGGCTGTATAAAGATGTCATTGCGGAGCGATGCCATCAAGCAACAGGAAGGATGAAGCGAAAGGCTATTGGAACCACGGATACGACACAAGCTCAAAATCAAGCTTGTTGTTCGAGGTGAAATGATAAAATGAGGAAGATTAACGTAAGCTTCGCTCATCGTCGAAAAGTTGTGCTCCGGGAATAAGGACTAGGTAGCACAGTTAAAATTAGCACGATAATGATATAGCCGATCAGGCTAGGAATGATGTGACGGAGTATCACTCGAATTAAGAATTTACAAGAGGTAGTGCAATGACACAATATCATCGAGATAACATGAGGCAATACTTGAAGGTAGAGCAAATTAGAGGTTGGACAGGTGAAATGACTTGCAAGAGACAAGTATTTTAACTTGTCCAGGAAATGGAATTAAGGAGAAACTATGGCCGGAACCACGATTATGAATGATCAAACCACCGATACAAGATGAACTTATAACAAGGGGTAATTATTTTTACGAGCATCTTCCATGATAAGTTCTACATCGGTTCCATGGGCATGAACACAAAGGTTCAAGGTCGACTCCCACTTCTTCAATGCATAAATTTCATTCACTCCTCGTTTTCAAAGAATTTGTAGTGCGTAAGATTTATCTGGTGAAGCACCAGAAGAGTATGACTCACATATCTTTCGAGTTCACACGGAAAAGGGAAGGCATAGGTTCAACCCATAGGGGTATCTTAGGAACATATACCACTAAGTTCAGGATTAAATTATACCAGCTCGAAAGCAGAGCATGGTTGACAAAAGCAGATGATAGAATTTACCAAAGGCATTACGTGTCAGGGGAAGAGCGCATGAGACTTTGAATATGAAGGACATTGCCGGATAATAATCCAACAAAGGATTCAGCGGTCCTCAATGGATCTGATGTGAGTATCAGTACTCAATCAGAAGAAGGAAAGAATGTAAAGAGGCATCAAATTATAGAAACAGCTGAATAATTCGGCCTTCAAGTTGAAGGGAACTAGGTGGACAATCAATTACAACATGATTGACCGAGATCCAACTCATGTCCATAATGACGTATGAGCAGGAAGGTCAAATTTCAGGGTTCGACAGATGATTGTGAGCAACGCAACATATTGAATCAATAGGCTCAGGATGACAATGAGAAATGATGTTAATGAATATTGCCGGACATATGGATTGAACCATAATGCAAGTAGACAAGACTTTTGGGAGCACTAGGCTGCAGAGGATCTTCGGGAGATTGAATTGCATTCGAAGAATTTTGTGAGACATATGATCAACTTGGGATGAACGAATCCCCGATAAGTGTGAGGAATTATTCGTAGGGGTATTCAGGCGGAAAAGGATTCTCGGAAAATCGCGAGGTATTTCAAGGTATCTTGTAGTAACAAGAGGAATTGGAAATGAAGGTATGGATGACAAGTGTATGTAGCTATCCATGGGGATTTATCGGTGGTAGAGAATTGCAACAGCGAAGGGCACAAGGGTCTCGAGAAAAACATCGGAGAGTATCTTCGGAATCTTCTGGTGCACCAAGCGATCATCTGGAATGAAGGGCCCTCCAGGAGGAAATAGTTACGAGAACCTAAAGTTAGAGTTAATAAAATCATTTAACCCGAATAGAAGAGAGATTAGAATCCCAGAGTATAGGTGAGGAGTAAAAGATCCTAATACCACCCAATGGCGACGTGGGCCTGTAAGACACACAACCATGTTAGTAAAAGTTTTTTTGTAGTGACTAAACTCGACTTCGGCCAAGGAGTTGGAAAGGGGGCTACCTACAGGCAGACTGCTCTGATACCAACTTGTGACACCCCCGATTCAATCATACACTAATCATACACGCAAATGTGTACGATCAAGATGAGGGACTCACAAGAAGATATCACAACACAACTCTAGACACAAATTAAAATAATACAAGCTTTATATTACAAGCCAGGGGCCTCGAGGGCTCGAATATATAAGCTCAAATACACAAGAGTCGGCGTAAGCAACAATATCCGAGTACAGACTTAAGTTAGACAAGTCTGCCTTAAGAAGGCTAGCACAAAAGCAACACGATCGAAGAGGCAAGGCTTCCTGCCTGGGAGCCTCCTAACTACTCCTAGTCGTCATCGGCCTCCACGTAGTAGTAGGCACCCTCAGTGTAGTAGCAGTCATCGTCGAAGGTGGCGTCTGGATCCTGGGCTCCACCATCTTGTTGCGACATCCGAGAAGAATGGAAAAGGGGAGCAAAGAAACCGTGAGTACTCATCCAAAGTACTCGCAAGCAAGGATCTACACTACATATGCATCGGTGTCAATGAAATGGGTAGTATGTGTGGACCGAACTGCAGAATGCCAGAAGAGAAGGGGGAAAGCCTAGCCTATCAAAGACTAGCATCTTCAAGCAGCTTCAAGCATCTTGCAGCATCCGAAGAGATAAGAGTAGCATAAAGTAAAGTAGTAGTAGCATTATCAACCTCGGCCAGAGATCCTTCCTCGACTCCCTGCGAGAAAGCAATCCCAAAGCCATACTATCCAATTATCACCTCAAGTATCTAGTTCTAGTTGTATCGATCGGGATACAACTCCAAGTGTCCGTTACCGTATGACAGGCTATCGATAGATGTTTTCTTCCCTGCAAGGGTGCACTAACTTACCCACCACACACGATTAACTCCGACCAGACACACTTTCTTGGGTCATGCCCGACCTCGGCCAGATGATATGCCGCAACCCGACCTAGGATAAATAGAGAGGTCAGCCTGCCAGACTAAACCTATGCCCCCAGGGGTCATGGGCCATCGCCCCGGGAACTCCTGCACGTTGCATGGGCGGCCGGTGAGCAGACCTAGCCACCTCCTTAAAAAGGAAGGTGCTTACACAGTCCAAACCGGCGCGCGTCGCTCAGTCGCATGACGTCTATTAAGCTTCGGCTGATGTATACGACGCAGAATGCCCATACTATGCCCACGTTATGGTTAGTGCTATCAGGCCAGAGGCCCCTCGGATCAAATATCCAAGTCGTAGTGGATTAGGAGCACGCGGTAATGAGCAGAGACTCACAATCGATGTGACCCCGTCGCCCCATCTCGTGGACTTCCGGCAAGGGCTAAGAATGCCCGGCCACGCCTCGTAAGTATCTCGCGGGCACCTTCCAGGTCAACCCGACTCCACATCACTCACAATTAAGCTTGCGCGGATACCCCTCAGGGCCGACCCGTCTTTAGTAACATGGTTTAGTGTAAAGTCATAGTAACCATAGTAACTGTGTGTATAACACCAAAGCGAACCCTGAGGAACCACCCTCTATGACCCTCGATGACCACGAACAAATAGCTACACTACATGACTAACATCAGAAGTGCTGATGAGGTGTCACCCTCGGCACCCGATAGTAACTCTGTAGAGTCGTACAACTAGGGGGGGTGATGTGCGGTGTCGGGGACTGGACGCCGATCATGTTGATCGAGACATCGAACCTAAAGCGCGGCAACTGGGAAAAGGTGGGGGTCACTGATGGATCACTAACCAACCTATACTAAGCAGTTTAGGATAAGCAGGTAAGGTACAATGAGCAGGTTACAAAAGCAGGCTATGCATAATTCAAATTTTAGCTACATGCACATGCTCAAGTGCACCAAGGCTGGTTGAAAAATCATATGTGTGTCCTTGGGTGAAAGTTTAGGTCCCATGCATGAAATGAGAATGAATTTTAAACATCTAGGCACCGTTGCTCGGCCGGAAACATTGAGAAACTTGGTTTCTAAATTCCTGTAAATCAAAAGTTTCCCAAAATCATGAAACTTGGCATGGTCTCATGACATGGTACCAACATGATGTGGTAAAAAATTTATCCGATTTTGGGACAAGTTTTGGTGTAAGCTTGTTACAAAATGGAGCTTCTCTCAAGAAGCCTCATGGTTCCAAGAGGGGGCATGTCACCTCTGTGTGCGAAACGACATATACCGCCCCTCTTCCTGCCTTGATTTTTTTACAAAGGCAACATAGACCAATGGGAGTCCCGTGCTAATTTTTGGAATTATTCATGGTTTGTTTTGCCTTTTTATACATTATTTGAGTTTCTAGGCATTTAATGTTCATAATTTAAATTTGAGCTATATGCACATGCTCCAGTGCGCCAAGATGTGTTGAAAAATCATATATGTGTCCTTGGGTGAATGTTTAGGTCCCTTGCAAGAAATGGGAATGAATTTCAAACATCCGGGTGTCGTGGCTCGACCGGAAACATAGAGAAACTTAAATTACTACAAGTCCAAAACTCAGCTGAAAATCATGAAACTCAGCATGCTGCCTTCACATGGAACATGTTGTCAATCCCTTTCGGGTAACGGTGCCACAAATTGGCAAACGGGCGTGAGAGAGTAGTAAATATTGATAGATCGAACGCCAAATAAAATAAAGTGCAGCAAGGTATTTTTGTATTTTGATTTAATAGATCTGAAAATAAAAGGAAAATAAAAATAGATCGCTAAGGCAAATAATATGAGAAAGAGACCCGGGGGCCGTAGATTTCACTAGTGGCTTCTCTCGAGAAAAATAGCCAATGTTGGGTAAACGAATTACTGTTGGGCAATTGATAGAACGTCAAATAATCATGAATATATCCAGGCAATGATCATTATATAGGCATCATGTCCAAGATTAGTAGACCGACTCCTGTAGGCATCTACTACTATTACTCCACACATTGACTGCTATCTAGCATGCATCTAGGGTATTAAGTTCACGCAGAAACAGAGTAATGCAATAAGAATGATGACATGTTGTAGACAAGATCTATTTATGTAGAAATAGACCCCATCGTTTTATCCTTAGTACCAATGATACATATGTGTTGGTTCCCCTTCTGTCACTATGATCAAGCACCATAAGATCGAACCCACTACAAAGCACCTCTTTGTTGGGGAACGTAGCAGTAATTCAAAAAATTTCCTACGAAACACCAAGATCTATCTATGGAGAGACCAGCAACGAGTAGGAGGGGAGAGTTGCATCTACATACCCTTGTAGATCGCTAAGCGGAAGCGTTCAAGTGAACGGGGTTGATGGAGTCGTACTCGTCGTGATTCAGATCACCGATGATCAAGTGCCGAACGGACGGCACCTCCGCGTTCAACACACGTACAGCCCGACGATGTCTCCCACGCCTTGATCCAGCAAGGGGAGAGGGAGAGGTTGAGGAAGACTCCATCCAGCAGCAGCACAACGGCGTGGTGGTGATGGAGGAGCGTGGCAATCCTGCAGGGCTTCGCCGAGCACCTACGGGAGAGGAGATGTGTCACGGGAGGGAGAGGGAGGCAACCAAAGGCCTAAGGTATGATTGCTCCTCCTTTTCCCCACTATATATAGGGCCAAGGGAGAGGGGGGAGGCGCAGCCTTGCCCCCTCCTCCAAGGAAGGGGTGCGGCTAAGGATGGGGAGGAGTCCATCCTCCCCAAGGCACCTCGGAGGTGCCTTCCCCTTTTAGGACTCTTCCCTTTTTCCTTTATCTTGGCGCATGGGCCTCTAGGGGCTGGTGCCCTTGGCCCATGTAGGCCAAGGCGCACCCCCTACAGCCCATGTGGCCCCCCGGGGCAGGTGGCCCCACCCGGTGGGCCCCCGGGACCCTTCCGGTGGTCCCGGTACAATACCGATGACCCCGAAACTTGTTCCGATGGCCGAAACAGGACTTCCTATATATAAATCTTTACCTCCGGACCATTCCGGAGCTCCTCGTGACGTCCGGGATCTCATCCGGGACTCCGAACAACATTCGGTTACCACATACAAGCTTCCTTTATAACCCTAGCGTCATCGAACCTTAAGTGTGTAGACCCTACGGGTTCGGGAGACATGCAGACATGACCGAGACGTTCTCCGGTCAATAACCAACAGCGGGATCTGGATACCCATGTTGGCTCCCACATGTTCCACGATGATCTCATCGGATGAACCACGATGTCAAGGACTTAATCAATCCCGTATTCAATTCCCTTTGTCTATCGGTATGTTACTTGCCCGAGATTCGATCGTCGGTATACCGATACCTTGTTCAATCTCGTTACCGGCAAGTCTCTTTACTCGTTCCGTAACACATCATCCCGTGATCAACTCCTTGGTCACATTTGCGCATATGATGATGTCCTACCGAGTGGGCCCAGAGATACCTCTCCGTTTACACGGAATGACAAATCCCAGTCTCGATTCGTGCCAACCCAACAGACACTTTCGGAGATACCTGTAATGCACCTTTATAGCCACCCAGTTACGTTGTGACGTTTGGTACACCCAAAGCATTCCTACAGTATCCGGGAGTTGCACAATCTCATGGTCTAAGGAAAAGATACTTGACATTGGCAAAGCTCTAGCAAATGAACTACACGATCTTTTGTGCTAGTCTTAGGATTGGGTCTTGTCCATCACATCATTCTCCTAATGATGTGATCCCGTTATCAACAACATCCAATGTCCATAGCCAGGAAACCATGACTATCTGTTGATCACAACGAGCTAGTCAACTAGAGGCTCACTAGGGACATATTGTGGTCTATGTATTCACACGTGTATTACGATTTCCGGATAATACAGTTATAGCATGAATAAAAGACAATTATCATGAACAAGGAAATATAATAATAATACTTTTATTATTGCCTCTAGGGCATATTTCCAACAGTCTCCCACTTGCACTAGAGTCAATAATCTAGTTCACATCGCCATGTGATTAACACTCACAGGTCACATCGCCATGTGACTAATACCCAAGAGTTTACTAGAGTCAGTAGTCTAGTTCACATCACTATGTGATTAACACTCAATGAGTTTTATGTTTGATCATGTTGCTTGTGAGAGAGGTTTTAGTCAACGGGTATGAACCTTTCAGATCCGTGTGTGCTTTACAAATCTCTATGTCATCTCCTAGATGTAGCTACCCCACTCTATTTGGAGCTATTCCAAATAACTGTTCCACTTGGAGCTATTATAAATTGTTGCCCCATAATACGTATCCGGTATCTCTACTTAGAGCTATCCGGATAGGTGTTAAGCTTGCATCGACGTAACCTTTACGACGAACTCTTTTACCACCTCCATAATCGAGAAAATTCCTTAGTCCACGAGTTTCTAAGGATAACTTTGACTGCTGTCCTGTGATCCATTCTTGGATCACTCTTGTACCCCTTGACTGACTCATGGCAAGGCACACTTCAGGTGCGGTACACAGCATAGCATACTGAAGAGC
This sequence comes from Triticum aestivum, assembly GCF_018294505.1. Lineage (NCBI taxonomy): Eukaryota > Viridiplantae > Streptophyta > Magnoliopsida > Poales > Poaceae > Triticum > Triticum aestivum. Next base: position 415,300,520 of record NC_057800.1, read on the forward strand.
CTACGTCTTAAGCATAGGAGACGACCTTCGTCCTTTCTCTCTATTCTGCCGTGGTCGAGCTTTAAGTCTTAGCTTCGTACCTTACAACTCAGGCAAGAACTCCTTCTTTGACTGGTCCATCTTGAACACCTTCAAGATCATGTCAAGGTATGTGCTCATTTGAAAGTATTATTAAGCATTTTGATCTATCCTTATAGATCTTGATGCTCAATGTTCAAGTAGCTTAATCCAGGCTTTCCATTGAAAAACACTTTCAAAATAAACCTATATGCTTTCCAGAAATTCTACGTCATTTCTGATCAACAATATGTCAACAACATATACTCATCAGAAATTCTATAGTGCTCCCACTCACTTCTTTGGAAATACAAGTTTCTCATAAACTTTGTACAAACCCAAATTTTTGATCATCATCAAAGCATACATTCCAACTCCGAGATGCTCACTCCAGTCCTTAGAAGGATTGCTGGAGCTTTGCATACTTATTAGCATCTTTCGGGATTGACAAAACCTTCCGGTTGTATCACATACAACCTTTCCTCATTAAAATCATCGAGGAAACAATGTTTTGACATCCTATCTGCAAGATTTCATAAATAATGCAGTAATCGCTAATATAATTCCAACAGACTCTTAGCATCGCTACGAGTGAGAAAATCTCATCGTAGTCAACTCCTTGAACTTGTCGGAAAACATCTTAACGACAAATCGAGCTTTCTTAATGGTGACATTTACCATCATTGTCCGTCTTCCTTTTGAAATCCATTTGTACTCATTAGCCTTACGACCATCGAGCCGTTCTGCCAAAGTCTACACTTTGTTTTCATACATGGATCCTCTCTCGGATTTTATGGCCTCAAGCCATTTATCGGAATCCGGGCCCACCATCGCTTCTCCATAGCTCGTAGGTTCATTGTTGTCTAGCAACATGACCTTCAAGACAGGATTACTGTACCACTCTGAAGCAGTACGTATCCTTGTCACCCTACGAGGTTTGGTAGTGACTTGATCCGAAGTTTCATGATCAACATCACAAGCTTCCACTTCAATTGGTGTAGGTGCCACAGGAACAACTTCCTGTGCCCTGCCACACACTAGTTGAAGAGACGGTTCAATAACCTCATCAAGTCTCCACCATCCTCCCACTCAACTCTTTCGAGAGAAACCTTTCCTCGAGAAAGGACCCGATTCAAGAAACAATTCATATTGCTTTCGGATCTGAATTAGGAGGCATACCCAACTGTTTTGGGTTTCCTATGAAGATGCATTTTATCCGCTTTGGGTTCGAGCTTATCAACCTGAAACTTTTCCATATAAGCGTCGCAGCCCCAAACTTTTAAGAAACGACAACTTAGGTTTCTTTAAACCATAATTCATACGGTGTCATCTCAACGGAATTACGCGGTGCCCTATTTAAAGTGAATGTGGTTGTCTCTAATGCCTAACCCATGAACGATAGTGGTAATTCGATAAGAGACATCATGGTACGTACCATATCCGATAGGGTGCAACTATGATGTTCGGACACACCATCACATTATGGTGTTCCAGGCGGTATTAATTGCGAAACAATTTCCACAATGTCTTAATTGTGTGCCAAAACTCGTAACTCAGATATTCATCTCTATGATCATATCATAGACATTTTATCCTCTTGTCACAATGATCTTCCACTTCACTCTGAAATTATTTGAACCATTCAATAATTCAGACTTGTGTTTCATCAAGTAAATATTCTCAACATCTACTCGAATCATCTGTGAAGTAAGAACATAACGATATTCACTGCATGCCTCAGCACTTATTGGATTGCACACATCAAAATGTGTTACTTCCAACAAGTTGCTATCTTGTTCCATCTTATTGAAACCGAGGCTTTTCAGTCATCTTGCCTATGTGGTATGATTTGCATATCTCAAGTGATTCAAAATCAATTGAGTCCAAACGGTCCACTTGCATGGAGTTTCTTCATGCATATACACCAATAGACATGGTTCGCATGTCTCACAATTTTCAAAAACGAGTGAGTCCAAAGATCCATCAACATGGAGCTTCTTCATGCGTTTTATACCATTATGACTTACATGGCAGTGCCACAAGTAAGTGGTACTATCATTACTATCTTTTATCTTTTGGCATGAAAATGTGTATCACTACGACCGAGATTCAATAAACCATTCCTTTAGGTGCAAGAGCACTCATTCAGGTTTAATACTAATCTTGATGGTAGAGGGAGCGTGCGATGTTAGATCACATCAAACTTGGAAACACTTCCAACACATATCGTCAGCTCACCTTTAGCCAGTCTCCGTTTTATTCCGTAGCTTTTATTTCGAGTTACTAACACTTAGCAACCGAACCGGTATCTAATACCCTGGTGCTACTAGGAGTACTAGTAAAGTACACATTAACATAATGTATATCCAATATACTTCTATCGACCTAGCCAGCCTTCTCATCTACCAAGTATCTAGGGTAATCCTGCTCCAGTGGTTGTTCCCTTTATTACAGAAGCACTCAGTCTCGGGTTTGGGTTCAACCTCGGGTTTCTTCACTAGAGCAGCAGCTGAATTGCCGTTTCACGAAGTATCCCTTCTTGCCCTTGCCCTTCTTGAAACTAGCGGTTTCACAAACCATCAACAATTGATGCTCCTTCTTGACTTCTACTTTCGCGGTGTTAAACAACGCGAATATCTCAAGGATCATCATATATGTCCCTGATATATTATAGTTCATCACGAAGCTCTAGCCGCTTGGTGGTAATGACTTCGGAGAAACATCACTATCTCATATGGAAGATCAACTCCCACTTGATTCAAGCGATTGTTGTACTCAGACAATCTGAGCACAAGCTCAACAATTGAGCTTTTCTCCTTAGTTTGTAGGCTAAGAAAATCGTCGGAGGTCTTATACCTCTTGACGTGGGCACGAGCCTGAAATCCCAATTTCAGCCCTCGAAACATCTCATATGTTCCGTGACGTTTCGAAAACATCTTTGGTGCCTCTACTTAAACCATTTAACTGAACTATCACGTAGTTATCAAAACGTGTATGTTCGATGTTCGAAACATCCACAAACGACGTTTGGGGTTCAGCACATTGAGCGGTGCATTAAGGACATGAGCTTTCTACTGATCGCATAATTGCTACTATCAACTTTCAACTATATTTTCTCTAGGAACATATCTAAAACAGTAGAACTATAGCGTGAGCTACGACATAATTTGCAAAAAGGTCTTTTGACTATGTTCAAGATAATTAAGTTCATCTTATGAACTCCCACTTAGATAGACATCCCTCTGGTCATCTAAGTGATCACATGATCCGAGTCAACTAGGCCGTGTCCGATCATCACGTGAGACGGACTAGTTAACGTCGGTGAACATCTTCATGTTGATCGTATCTACTATACGACTCATGCTCGACCTTTCGGTCTCCGTGTTCCGAGGCCATGTCTGTACATGCTAGGCTCGTCAAGTTAACCCTAAGTGTTTTCGCTGTGTAAAACTGTCTTACACCCGTTGTATGTGAACGTAAGAATCCATCACACCCGATCATCACGTGGTGCTTAGAAGCGACGAACTGTAGCAACGGTGCACAGTTAGGGGAGAACACTTCTTGAAATTGTTGTAAGGGATCATCTTATTTACTACCGTCGTTCTAAGCAAACAAGATGCATAAACATGATAAACATCACATGCAATCAAATAGTGACATGATATGGCCAATATCATTTTGCTCCTTTTGATCTTCATCTTCGGGGCTCCATGATCATCATCGTCACCGGCTTGACACCATGATCTCCATCATCATGATCTCCATCATCGTGTCTTCATGAAGTTGTCACGCCAACGACTACTTCTACTTCTATGACTAACGCGTTTAGCAATAAAGTAAAGTAGTTTACATGGTGTTCTTCAATGACACGCAGGTCATACAAAAATAAAGACAACTCCTATGGCTCCTGCCGGTTGTCATACTCATCGACATGCAAGTCGTGAATCCTATTACAAGAACATGATCAATCTCATACATCACATATCATTCATCACATTCTTCTTGGCCATATCACATCACATAGCATACCCTGCAAAAACAAGTTAGACGTCCTCTAATTGTTGTTTGCATGTTTTACGTGGCTGCTATGGGTTTCTAGCAAGAACGTTTCTTACCTACGCAAGACCACAACGTGATATGCCAATTGCTATTTACCCTTCATAAGGACCCTTTTCATCGAATCCGTTCCGACTAAAGTGGGAGAGACTGGCACCCGCTAGCCACCTTATGCACCAAGTGCATGTCAATCGGTGGAACCTGTCTCACGTAAGAGTACGTGTAAGGTCGGTCCGGGCCGCTTCATCCCACAATACCGTCAAAACAAGATTGGACTAGTAACGGTAAGCATATTGAACAACATCAACGCCCACAACTACTTTGTGTTCTACTCGTGCAAAGAATCTACGCAATAGACCTAGCTCATGATGCCACTGTTGGGGAACGTAGCAGTAATTCAAAAAATTTCCTACGAAACACCAAGATCTATCTATGGAGAGACCAGCAACGAGTAGGAGGGAGAGGAGAGTTTGCATCTACATACCCTTGTAGATCGCTAAGCGGAAGCGTTCAAGTGAACGGGGTTGATGGAGTCGTACTCGTCGTGATTCAGATCACCGATGATCAAGTGCCGAACGGACGACACCTCCGCGTTCAACACACGTACAGCCCGACGATGTCTCCCACGCCTTGATCCAGCAAGGGGAGAGGGAGAGGTTGAGGAAGACTCCATCCAGCAGCAGCACAACGGCGTGGTGATGATGGAGGAGCGTGGCAATCCTGCAGGGCTTCGCCGAGCACCTACGGGAGAGGAGATGTGTCACGGGAGGGAGAGGGAGGCAACCAAAGGCCTAAGGTATGATTGCTCCTCCTTTTCCCCACTATATATAGGGCCAAGGGAGAGGGGGGAGGCGCAGCCTTGCCCCCTCCTCCAAGGAAGGGGTGCGGCTAAGGATGGGGAGGAGTCCATCCTCCCCAAGGCACCTCGGAGGTGCCTTCCCCTTTTAGGACTCTTCCCTTTTTCCTTTATCTTGGCGCATGGGCCTCTAGGGGCTGGTGCCCTTGGCCCATGTAGGCCAAGGCGCACCCCCTACAGCCCATGTGGCCCCCCGGGGCAGGTGGCCCCACCCGGTGGGCCCCCGGGACCCTTCCGGTGGTCCCGGTACAATACCGATGACCCCGAAACTTGTCCCGATGGCCGAAATAGGACTTCCTATATATAAATCTTTACCTTCGGACCATTCCGGAGCTCCTCGTGACGTCCGGGATCTCATCCGGGACTCCGAACAACATTCGGTTACCACATACAAGCTTCCTTTATAACCCTAGCGTCATCGAACCTTAAGTGTGTAGACCCTACGGGTTCGGGAGACATGCAGACATGACCGAGACGTTCTCCGGTCAATAACCAACAGTGGGATCTGGATACCCATGTTGGCTCCCACATGTTCCACGATGATCTCATCGGATGAACCACGATGTCAAGGACTTAATCAATCCCGTATTCAATTCCCTTTGTCTATCGGTATGTTACTTGCCCGAGATTCGATCGTCGGTATACCGATACCTTGTTCAATCTCGTTACCGGCAAGTCTCTTTACTCGTTCCGTAACACATCATCCCGTGATCAACTCCTTGGTCACATTTGCGCATATGATGATGTCCTACCGAGTGGGCCCAGAGATACCTCTCCGTTTACACGGAATGACAAATCCCAGTCTCGATTCGTGCCAACCCAACAGACACTTTCGGAGATACCTGTAATGCACCTTTATAGCCATCCAGTTACGTTGTGACGTTTGGTACACCCAAAGCATTCCTACGGTATCCGGGAGTTGCACAATCTCATGGTCTAAGGAAAAGATACTTGACATTGGCAAAGCTCTAGCAAATGAACTACATGATCTTTTGTGCTAGTCTTAGGATTGGGTCTTGTCCATCACATCATTCTCCTAATGATGTGATCCCGTTATCAACGACATCCAATGTCCATAGCCAGGAAACCATGACTATCTGTTGATCACAACGAGCTAGTCAACTAGAGGCTCACTAGGGACATATTGTGGTCTATGTATTCACACGTGTATTACGATTTCCGGATAATACAGTTATAGCATGAATAAAAGACAATTATCATGAACAAGGAAATATAATAATAATACTTTTATTATTGCCTCTAGGGCATATTTCCAACACTCTTCCCATTGCAAGAGAAATAGATCAAGTTGGCCAAACAAAACCCAAATATCAGAGAAGAAATACGAGGCTATAAGCAATCATGCATAGAAGATATCAAAGAAACTCAAATAACTTCCATTGATAAAAAGAGATAGATCTGATCATAAACTCAAAGTTCATCGGATGCCAACAAACACACCACAAAATAATTACATCATATGGATCTCCAAGAGACCATTGTATTGCGAATCAAATGAGAGAGAGGAAGCCATCTAGATACTAACTACGGACCCGAAGGTCTACAAAGAACTACTCACACATCATCGGAGAGGCATCAATGGAAGTGGTGAACCCCTCCGTGATGGTGTCTAAATTGGATATGGTGGTTCTGGGCTCTACGGTGGTTTTAATTGATTTTCGTCGACTCCCTTAGGGTTTCTGGGATATTGGGGTATTTATAGAGCAAAGAGGCTGTCTGGGGGCACCCGAGGTGGGCACAACCAACCAGGGCGCGCCTGGGCCTCCAGGTGCGCCCTGGTGGGTTGTGCTCCCCTCGGAGCACCCCAGGCGCTTCTCCAGCCCATTGGATGTCTTTTGGTCCAAAAAAATCCACAAATAGTTTCTCTATGTTTAGACTATATTTGATATTGATTACCTGCAGTGTAAAAACATGCAAAAAATAGCAACTAGCACTTGGCACTATGTCAATAGGTTAGTACCAAAAAATGATATAAAATGACTATAAAATGATTATAAAACATCCAAGAATGATAATATAATAGCATGGAACAATAAAAAATTTATAGATATGTTGGAGACGTATCATTGACTGTAGCTAGATTGTTGATGTAGATCGCCGTCATGATCCTCGCCCCGGTGGCATTCTAGCGCCACTGGGAGAGAGGGGGAGAGAGCGCCCTCCTTCTTCTTCTTACTTGGCCTCCCCCTAGATGGGAGGAGAGTTCCTCCTCTGGTCCATGGCCTCCATGGCGGCGGAGGGGTGGGAGCCCCTCCGAGATTGGATCTGTCTCTTTGTTCCCTTCTGTTTCGCGTTTTTCAGATCTAGCTTAAAAACGGTTTCTTATATTGCCGGAGATCCGTAACTCCGATTGCGCTGAGATTTTAACACGATTTTTTCCAAATATAAGCTTCCGTGCGCCCAAAGTAGAGCTCCAACTGACGTACGAGGTGAGCACAACCCACAACCACGCACCTGGCCCCTAGGGCGCGCCCTGGTGTCTTGTGGGCACTATGGGCCCCTGTTTGCGATGATTCCAACTCCCAAAAATTACATATATTTCAAAATAATTCTCCATAAATATTTATCACATTTTGGACTTCGTTTGATATGAATTTTCTACGAAACAAAAAACATGCAAAAAACAGGAACTGACACTGGGCACTAAATCAATATGTTAGTCCAAATAAATCATATAAAATGTTTCCAAAAGTGCATAAAAGTTGTATAATATTGGCATGAAACAATAAAAAATTATAGATACAACGGAGACGTATCATCATCCCCAGGCTTAATTCCTTCTCGTCCTCGAGCAGGTAAATATTAAAAAAGATAATTTTTGATGTGGAATGCTACCTATCATAATCTTGATCATATATCTAATCATAGAATGAATATTAAGACATAAGTGATTCAAAGCAATAGTCTATAATTTGACATAAAGACATCAATACTCAGGCATCCCAACAAACAATCATGTCTTTCAAAATATCAACGCTAAAGAAAGCTATCCCTACAAAATCATAGTCTTGTCATGCTCTGTCTTCTTAACACAAAGTATTTATCATGCACAACCCCGATGACAAGCCGAGCAATTGGTTCATACTTTTTAACGCGCTTCAGCTTTTTCAACCCTCGCGCAATACATGAGTGCAAGCCATGGATATAGCACTATAGGTGGAATAGAGTATGCTGATAGGGGTAAATGTAGAGAAGACAAAAAAGTAAGGAAGTCTCACATCGTCGCGGCTAACCAACGGGCTATGGAGATGCCCATCAATTGATATCAATGCGAGGAGTAGGGATTGCCATGCAACGGATGCACTAAGAGCTATAGGTGTATGATAGCTCAATATGAAACTAAGTGGGTGTGCATCTAATCCTATAATGAAAAATTCCCACTAGTATATGATAGTGGCAACATAGGAGACTCTCCATATGAAAAATATGGTGCTACTTTGAAGCGCAAGTGTGGAACTAGCATGCCCCTTCTCTCTTTATTTCTTTTTTCTTTCTTTCTTTTCTTTCTTTTTTCTTTTTTTCTTTTATTTTTTATCTCTCATTGTCCGGAGTCTCATCCCGACTTGTGGGGGAATCATAGTCTCCATCATCCTTTCCTCATTGGGGCAATGCTCTAAAAATGAATAATGTCATCACACTTCTATTTACTTATAACTCAAAAGAAATAAAAATTACAACTCGATACCTATAACAAAATATGACTCTATATGAATGCCTCTGGTAGTGTACCCGGATGTGTAATGATCTACCGTAACATGTATGAAAAATGATGAACGGTGGTTGAGCCATAAATACTATGTCAACTATATGATCATGCAAAGCAACATGACAATGAATGCTCAAGTCATCAAAATGGAAGCGGTGGAAGTTGCATGGCAATATATCTTGGAATGGCTGTGGAAAGGCCATAATAGGTAGGTATGGTGGATGTTTTGAGGAAGATATAATAAGGCTTATGTGTGATAGAGCATATCATATCATGGGGTTTGTTTGCACCTGCGAAGTTTGCACCGACTCTCGAGGTGAGAAAGGGCAATGCATGGTACTGTAGAGGCTAGCAAATTGCGGAAAGGTAAGAGTGCGTATAATCCATGGACTCACATTAATCATAAAGAAGTCATATACTTATTGCAAAAGTTTATTAGCCCTCGAAGCTAAGTACTACTACGCATGCCCCTAGGGGGATAGATTGGTAGGAAAAGACCATCATTCGTCCCCGACCGCCACTCATAAGGAAGAAAATCAATAATAAATCATGCTCCAACTTCATAGCATAACGAGAGACTATACGTGCATGCTTCGGGAATCACAAACCTTAACACCAATATTCTTATTAAACATGACCATTTACTAGTACCTCCCACATATTCCATCTCTATATCGAAAAACTATTGCAAAGAATCAAACATATCATATTTAGTGATCCATAAGTTTTATGTAGGATTTTATGACTAACCATGCAATTGACCAATTCCTGTTGACTCTCTAAATAGATATAAGTGAAGCATGAGAGTTTAATTCATTATACAAAATACCATGCTCTAATAAATATAAGTGAAGCAAAAGAGCATTCTACAAATAACGGTTTACTATGTGAAGAGAAACAAACAATCCACACTTCAAATGATATAAGTGAAGCACATGAAGCATTCTATAAAGCCATACTCAAAAGATATAAGTGAAGTGCAATGAGCAGTCTATAAATCATACATGGACTATCTCATACCATCATGGTGCACAAAAGAAAAATGGAAACTAAATGCAAAAGACACTCCAAGATTCACACATATCACATGAACGAAACGAAGACGAAAACATACTGATACTTGTTGAAGAAAGATGGGATGCCTTCCGGGGCATCCCCAAGCTTAGACGCTTGAGTCTCCTTGAATATTTACTTGGGGTGCCTTGGGCATCCCACAACTTAAGCTCTTGACTCTCCTCCTTCTCCTCATATCAATACCTCCTCGATCTTTGATCACTTCATCCACACAAAACTCAATAGAAAGCTCGGTAAGATCCGTTAGTATAATAAAGAAAATCACTACTCTAAGTACTGTTGCAAACCAATTCAAATTTTGTTTTTGCATTGTATCTACCATAATATAACTTTTCCATGGCTTATACCACCGATAGAATCGATAGTTTCATCAAAACAAGCAAAACAATGCATCAAAAACATAATCTGTCCTAAGCAGGACAATTTGTAGTAATTTGAACTCTAACCATACTTCTGGTACTCCAAAAATTCTTAAAATTAGGACAAATTAAACAATTTGTATAGCAAAACTGTGCAAAAAGTTTCAGAAACTTTCGACGTTCCAGTAACAAAATGTAAAATCGCGCACTAAAGCCAAAGTTTTTGTTTTTGCACCACACATACCAACAAGCGATCTACTCATCCTAAAGGCAAATCTTGGAACATTATTTTTATAATACAATGGAATTGTACAAGTGGATAATTATTTTTGTGAGAATCTTCATGAAAAGTTCTACATTGTTTCCATGAGCATGAACACAAGTGTTCAAGGTCGACCCTCACTTCTCCAATGCATAACTTCCAATCGCTTCTCTTTTGTGAAAAAGTTTTTAAGTACCCCTCTATATTTTTTGTTTTAAAACTTTATAAAAGCACTCAACAGAAAGAAATGACTCTCTAAAACTTCCGGGTTGTCTCCCTGACAACGGTTTCTTTAAAGACATTAAGCTAGGCATAAAGTGCTCAAGTAATGAATCCACCTGGATCCCAAGGTATATCAAAGCCAATTTTAATTAACAATGATTTGGCATTTAGTAGTGAGCACAAAACAACACATGTGATGCAATGACGAAGTCTAACTCTCTTCCTATGAATCGACATGTCATACAAGAATAATTCATGCACATCAAGTAAAAGCCAATACATAGCATAAGCAGTTCTTGCAATTTTATCATGTTGGAAACATAGAGAGGCGGAGATGTAGTTCCTCTCTCATAATAATTTCAAGTAGGAGCAGCAAGCACATGCATACACTGGTACACGTCGGTGCTACACAAACGGTTTTTAACCCCTTTCCGCGACGACATTTGGAACCATCGCCTAGTGAGTGACGGCGATAGGGGGATCCTTCCCACACGACCTAGAAACCGTCGGGGATATGCCCTCCTGGCACACACTCTTGGCAAAATGAGTTAGTGTGCGACCGGCGAGCGCTCAAATACGGAAATACGTACAGTAGAGATAAAAAATACAATTATACGGGCGAAATTGTTTCCGGTCGCAAGTACATCCCACACAGGCAGTCCCTGCTAAACGTTTTCGTTCGTATGTACATCCCACATAGTCGCTCCAAAGGAAAACATTTTCGTTCACAGGTACATCACACACAATTTTTCCCATTAAATCGTTTATGATAACGTTGCCACTGCAGACGATATTAACATTTTTATCGTTTGCGTTATTGAATGCATCACACACGGTCCGTAGAAAAACTGTGTGGCAAAGGTTGTCCATCACACATAGTTTCTATGTGGTAAACATTTGCGAAAGGTGGCCTAACGCAAACAGTTTTCAAGAGAAAGTCGTGTGTGATTGTTCATTGATCCAACGCAGTTTATTCCTTGAAGCTGTGTGCGCTGCCTGAGGTCATCGCCCACGGTATTTTTTCAATAATCGTTTGCAATAGCAAAACCCAATTAGCAGGCTAATTGCCCAATTATTAATAATCTATTTATTAATCTATTTTACATTCATATTAAGCACATAATATATTTCATTTCCATATTAAGGAAGCAGAATTTCATAGCTGAAATACATCAGAGTACAACATGATATAGCTTCAACACTCAGCTACCCCATTACACAACTGCACCAGCACCAAGTTTCACATGCAACATGTAGAACCTTTTGAAATTAGCATCATAGACGGTATATAGACAGATGCATCACATCTGGAAAACTGCTGAAGCGAAAGGCGAATATTGATCCTTCATTCATGTTGAAGGTCTTTGCAACTTTAAGCCAGTGCATGTGGATGATTGACCGTCCGTCCTTCGTCCTCTTCAGAAACACTTCAATATTGAACCATGGGTGTTGTATGAAAACCTTCCTCACCTCCTGACCATAGAGGTGGCTTGAGAGGTAATCATTAGTGAACTGCTTTGGAAAGACCTGAAAACAAGGATGTGGATAAATATCTTCTCTATATTGGAAATGGGGCAAAGGAATAAAAAAGGCAAGATGTATAATACTTAGTACCATCTTGTAGTGAACTGATGTCTTCTTCATTGTGCAGACAAAGATCTTGTTGTTTTTTATCACTAATTTCATTATCCTAAGTCCTAACAATCCTTTTGAGTTTCTTGACTTGATTGATATTCATGGACAACTCATTTCCCCATATGCAAAAATGGTCGAACGGTGGGTCAAAACATCTGACAGCAGGACCTACATGTGCAAGACCAAATTGTTAAAAACCTAAATATTAGAATGGTTCCTGCAATTTCACAACAATGTGCTATTAGACAACGGACCATGCACGTGCAGTCAACTAAACACCACAACAAATGAACCAAACGTTAACTGCACACCACATTGCACAATATAACATACTCCTAATAGAAGATCAGACAGTTAACCAAACCAAGCATGCTTAACAACTTGGAAATATAGCAATTGTATTTGTTTCTCATGTATTTAGTACAGCCAAATTCGATTTATTTCTCACATGGTATACAATAACAGAATACACCCACAACAATTCAACATCGCTTTGTAGAATTGAACCAAACAGTTAACTAAACACCACAACAAAAGAACCAAACGTTAACTGAGCACCACATTGCACAACATAACATACTCCTAACAGAAGATCAGACAGTTAACCAAACCAAGCATGCTAGACAACTTAGAAAATTGCACCCTGAAGAATTGAACATCACATTTGCAGAATTGAACCAAACAGTTAACTGAACACCACATTGCACGACATATAGAACATATACTCTAGAGCAGAAGATTGCATGGTAAAAGTAGATATCACAATTCACTAGAACTTGTTAAGGAAAGGCAGTAGCTAGCAAACTGAACATTGGTCCTTATAGTGAGCTAATAAGACAAGCTACTCCTCATTGTCGGAGATATCGATAATGATTGGCTCCTTGGACATGGAATAGGGCGAGGCCTCCACTTTGTCGGTGCCCGCGTCATAGTGGTGAGTCGCCTGAGCCGCCCCGGGCACCAACCTACTGGCTCTCGAGATGAGGTAAGCACGTGCATGCTGAGAAAACACCTCATAGTCTTCGTCGAAGGCACCAACAGTGGCCTCGAGAAAACGCCATGAACTGTAGTTTGAAGGAGCCAACCGCGTCACGGCGTCGGCACGCGAGGCGTCGACGGTGGCCTTGATGGCGAGGTGCTCCTCCAAGATCTGGGGGTCGGCACGAATGGCAGCCATCGTGATCTCATCTGCACATGCGGCCGCAATTTGCTTCTGCACTGCCTAATGCTCCTTGAGATCCTGGCTATACTACGCGCACCATGGCTTAGGGCGGCGCTTATTGGGTGGAGGGTTCGGTGATTTGGGTGGAAGGTGTCGCGCTCGCGCCGGCGGTTGGGGCATGTGGGATCTGGAAGGAGGAGGATGGGGGGTCAGGTGTGGATTACATGTCTGGATAGGCAAGGCCAAGCAGCGTGAAGGAGGGTCGCCGGCGAGGAGGCAGCGCTGCAAGCAAGGAGTGAAGGTTTCAACTTGGAAAGGAAGGCGGAAAAAGCGGAAATGTGGCTTTTGGTAAGGGGAGGGGGCGGGGAGATAGATATTTCCATGGAAACCGAAAATTTGGAATCGCTTCAGTGAAAAAACTGGTGCGCAAAGTGTCATCAGACACGGTCCCTTATTCAGAATTGTGTACGATACGTGAACATCACAAACGATTCAGATAGCTTAACCCGTGTGTGTTGAGTTTGAACGTCAAAAGTTTTGGTTCGAATTTCCCTAGTTACAGTGGTCATCCACGTCATTGCATAATTTGGGTACACAAAGGAGACTACAGCACACCCACACTTCTTAGTCGAGCAAGTTCAGCAATTAAACAGAGCTAGCCGACCTAAACATTACTCTAACAAATTAAAGAACATCGCTCTTTATTAAACAAAACAAAGAGTACTACTACGGCTGGTGCTCGTCCATCTCCGCTGCTGGCTCCATGTCCAGCTCGCACCCGATGGTCTCCTGGGGAAGGGGCTCCATGGCATCCATCGCACCATACTCGGCAAGCATCTTGCCATCTGCGTCCGCCATCTCTTTGGAAAAGGCCGCCATGAGCTGGGCGTAGGTGGACGCGATCTGGGCTTGGACGGGCTCCGTCGTTGCAAGGTATGTGGCGGAGGAATTGACAGCTGCTCGAACGCTCTTGGCGATTGCCAGCTCTTCGGCCGTGGGTTGCCGACCCCTGTCAGAGAAGCTTCATTCGATTTGTGCAGAGACTGCCAGGAGCTGGGCGTGGGCGGCCTCGACATGGTCGTGGGCGGCCTCCATCAGGGCTAAGGCCGTCGCTGCGGAATGAACAGCTGCTGTGCCGCTCTCGCCATTTGCTATCCCCGAGGCATATGTTATTGCCGCCACCTAAGAAGCAACAATGGCCGTTTGGGATGCCTTTGCCGCCCGGTCGTATATTGCGGCCGCGCTCATGCACCTTGTTAGCACGCGCATGGCGGCTGTGACCATGCTCTCGCTGGAGTGGGCCACCGGAGTTGCCCTCACGATGCGGGTCCACGTGCCCATCTTTCACCGGCGATGATTGAATAGTGAAATGATATTCGAGGAGCGAGCTAGTGTGCTTGAGACGCCGGCTATGGACTATAGCCGACGCACCTTCTCGCGTAAGCCATAGGCGTACTATACACCGATGGTGCTCCAGGATATTTTGTGTTGCATCTCACATGGTTGGTGATAATAAACTGTGTGCGATCTACTTTATTTGAACTACATAATGGCTCACAACAGCGATGGACGGTGTTTGAATTGCTAGACCTTTTATCTTCAGTGCACATGCAACTATATGTGTGTCATAAAGGAATTGGAATTAACTTAGTTTTCTATGCATTCATGTACATAATTCAAATTTGAACTACATGCACAACTCTAATACATATAAATTGGCTGAAAATTCAAATATGTGTCCTTGGTTGCATGCTTAGGTCCCATGCAAGAAATGGGAATGAATGTCAAACACCCTGCCACAGTTACTCGGCCGCAAACATTGAGATACCTGGTTTTTAAATTCTAGTAAATCCAAAGCTCGTCTAAAATTCATGAAACTTGGCATGCTATCATGGAGCGGCATCAACATGCCATGGTAAATTTTTTGTCCTATTTGTGGCAGGTTTGGGGATATGCTTCTCACAAACTAGAGCTTCTCACAACAAGAGTGATGGTTTCGGTAGGGAACGTCCCACCTTTGGGGACAGGACGAAATCCATTGCCTCTTATTGCTTTCAAAATGTTTTCTCGTGTCAACATAGAACAACATGAGTGTTGTGTCAACTATTGGGATTTTTCGGGGTTCATTTGGACATTTTTATGCATTAACTGAGTTTTCAATGCATCTATGTGCATAATTCAAATTTGAACTACATGCACATGCTCTAACGCATATAAATTGGTTGAAAATTCAAATCTGTGTCCTTGGTTGCATGCTTAGGTCCCATGCAAGAAATGGAAATGAATGTCAAAAACCCTGCCATGGTTACTCGGCCGCAAATATTGAGATACCTGGTTTTTAAATTCTAGTAAATCCAAAGCTCGTTCTAAATTCATGAAACATGGCATGCTATCATGGAGCGGCATCAACATGCCGTGGTAATTTTTTTGTCCCATTTGGGGAAAGTTTGGGGATATGCTTCTCACAGACCAGAGCTTCTCACAACAAGCGTGATGGTTTCCGTAGGGAACGTCCCACCTTTGGGGACGAAACGATATTAATTGCCTCTTATTACTTTCAAAATTTTCTTGTGTTGTGTCGATTTTGGGGATTTTTCGGGGTTTATTTGGACATTTTTATGCATTAACTGAGTTTTCAATGCATTTATGTGCATAATTCAAATTTGAACTACATGCACATGCTCTAATGAATACAAATTGGTTGAAAATTCAAATCTGTGTTCATGGTTGTATGCTTAGGTCCCATGCAAGAAATGGGAATGAATGTCAAACACGCTACCACGGTCACTCGGCCGCAAACATTGAGATACCTGGTTTTTAAATTCTAGTAAATCCAAAGCTCGTCCGACACTCATGAAACTTGGCATGCTATCATGGAGCAGCATCAACATGCTGTGGTAAATTTTTTGTCCCATTTGGGGGGGATATGCTTGTCACAAGAAGCATGATGGTTTCGGTAGGGAATGTCCCACCTTTGGGGATGAAACGATATCAATTGCCTCTTATTGCTTTTAAAAATTTCTCGTGTCAACATAGAACAACAGGAGTGTTGTGTCATTTTTTGGGATTTTTCGGGGTTCGTTTGGACATTTTTATGCATTAACTTAGTTTTCAATGCATTTATGTGCATAATTCAAATTTCAACTACATGCCCATGCTCTAATGCATATAAATTGGTTGAAGATTCAAATATGTGTCCTCGGTTCCATGCTTAGGTCCCATGCAAGAAATGGGAATGAATGTCAAACACCCTCCCACGGTCACTCGGCCGCAAACATTGAGATACCTGGTTTTTAAATTCTAGTAAATCCAAAGCTCATCCGAAATTCATGAAACTTGGCATGCTATCATGAGAGGCATCAACATGCCGTGGTGATTTTTTTGTCCCATTTGGGGCAGGTTTGGGGATATGCTTCTCACAAACCAGAGCTTCTCACAACAAGCATGATGGTTTTTGTAGGGAACACCCCACCTTTGGGGACGAAACGATATCAATTGCCTCTTATTGCTTTCAAAATTTTCTCGTGTCAACATAGAACAACAGGAGTGTTCTGTCAATTTTTGGGAATTTTCGGGGTTTGTTTGGACATTTTTATGCATTAACTGAGTTTTCAATGCATTTATGTGCGTAATCCAAATTTGAACTACATGCACCTGCTCTAATGCATACAAATTGGTTGAAAATTCAAATTTGTGTTCCTGGTTGCATGCTTAGGTCCCATGCAAGAAATGGGAATGAATGTCAAACACCCTGCCATGGTCACTCGGCCGCAAACACTGAGATACCTGGTTTTTAAATTCTAGTAAATCCAAAGCTCATCCGAAACTCATGAAACTTGGCATGCTATCACGGAGCAGAATCAACATGTTGTGGTAAATGTTTTGTCCTATTTGGGGTAGGTTTCGGGATATGCTTCTCACAAGAAGCGTGATGCTTTCGGTAGGGAACGTCCCACCTTTGGGGACAAAACGATATCAATTGCCTCTTATTGCTTTTAAAAAATTCTCGTGTCAACATAGAACAACAGGAGTGTTGTGTCAATTTTTGGGATTTTTTGGGGTTCGTTTGGACATTTTTATGCATTAGCTGAGTTTTCAATGCATTTATGTGCATAATTCAAATTTGAACTACATGCACATGCTCTAATGCATATAAATTGGTTGAAAATTCAAATATGTGTCCTTGGTTGCACGCTTAGGTCCCATGCAAGAAGGGGAATGAATGTCAAACACCCTCCCACGGTCACTCGGCCGCAAACATTGAGATACCTGGTTTTCAAATTCTAGTAAATCCAAAGCTCGTCTGAAATTCATGAAACTTGGCATGCTATCATTGAGCGGCATCAACATGCCGTGGTAAATTTTTTGTCCCATTTGGGGCAGGTTTGGGGATATGCTTCTCACAAACCAGAGCTTCTCACAACAAGCGTGATGGTTTCCGTAGGGAACGTCCCACCTTTGGGGACGAAACGATATCAATTGCCTCTTATTGCTTTCAAATTTTTCTCGTGTCAACATAGAACAACAGGAGTGTTGTGTCAATTTTTGTGATTTTTCGGGGTTTGTTTGGACATTTTTATGCATTAACTGAGTTTTCAATGCATTTATGTGCGTAATCCAAATTTGAACTACATGCACATGCTCTAATGCATACAAATTGGTTGAAAATTCAAATCTATGTTCCTGGTTGCATGCTTAGGTCCCATGCAAGAAATGGGAATGAATGTCAAACACCCTTCCATGGTCACTCGGCCGCAAACATTGAGATACCTGGTTTTTAAATTCTAGTAAATCCAAATCTCATCCGAAACTCATGAAACTTGGCATGCTATCATGGAGCAGAATCAACATGTTGTGGTAAATTTTTTGTCCTATTTGGGGTAGGTTTCGGGATATGCTTCTCACAAGAAGCGTGATGCTTTCGGTAGGGAACGTCCCACCTTTGGGGACGAAACAATATCAATTGCCTCTTATTGCTTTTAAAAAATTTCTCGTGTCAACATAGAACAACAGGAGTGTTGTGTCAATTTTTGGGATTTTTGGGGGTTCGTTTGGACATTTTTATGCATTAGCTGAGTTTTCAATGCATTTATGTGCATAATTCAAATTTGAACTACATGCACATGCTCTAATGCATATAAATTGGTTGAAAATTCAAATATGTGTCCTTGGTTGCACGCTTAGGTCCCATGCAAGAAGGGGAATGAATGTCAAACACCCTCCCACGGTTACTCGGCCGCAAACATTGAGATACCTGGTTTTCGAATTCTAGTAAATCCAAAGCTCGTCCGAAATTCATGAAACTTGGCATGCTATCATGGAGCGGCATCAACATGCCGTGGTAAAATTTTTGTCCCATTTGGGGCAGGTTTGGGGATATGCTTCTCACAAACCAGAGCTTCTCACAACAAGCGTGATGGTTTCCGTAGGGAACGTCCCACCTTTGGGATGAAACGATATCCATTGCCTCTTATTACTTTCAATTTTTTTCGTGTCAACATAGAACAAGAGGAGTGTTGTGTCAATTTTTGGGATTTTTCGGGGTTCGTTTGGACATTTTTATGCATTAATTGAGTTTTCAATGCATTTATGTGCATAATTCAAATTTGAACTACATGCACATGCTCTAATGCATATAAATTGGTTGAAAAATCAAATATGTGTCCTTGGGAGCATGCTTAGGTCCCATGCAAGAAATGGGAATGAATTTCAAACACCACGACACTGTTGATTGCTGGCAAAATGTTGAGATACTTTGTTTTTAAATTCTAGTAAATCCGAAACTCGTCTAAAATTCATGAAACTTGGCATTCTTTCATGGAATGGCACCCGACATGCTGTGATATTTTTCATGTACATTTTGAGAGAAGGCGCACTCGAATAACAGCCTACAAAGGCATTTTGAAAAAATAGCTGCCACTTTAATATCTTAAATGGTTGTATAATTCAAATTGTGTGTGTTCTTTTAACCATTCATGTGACGCCATGTGTCTTCGTTTTAATGGCTATAGGAGGTGCCATGTTGACAGCTGCTTGACATTGACTGAGCGGGAGGCATGCGAGCGGAGTCCGGTGCACAGGCTGACCGAGAGGCGTGCAAGCTGTCCTCCAATGCGCAGGCTGACCGGGAAGCACGCGAGCTGTATGCTGTGCAGGCTCACTGGGAAGTGAGCCCTTTGACTTCCATGGCCGCCCTCCTTCCTCTCCATTAATGACGCCCAAGCCGTTGTTTAATACGGGCGGCCTTACTGTTCGCCTCCCATGCCCCTCCCTCCCGTAGTCCTCCACCAATGCCATGGCACAGAATGATCATCTGCCACTAGTCTTCAAGTTTGGTGAAGTTGACTCCAAGCCGGAGGAGATAGAAAATAAGGAGGAATGGGGCCTCATGGACATGGCCCAGAATGAGCTGGCTGCGGCGGTTACTGCCCCCACTCCCGTCCCAGCTCCCATCCCCGCGCCCGCACCAGCGACCATCTCCGCAGCATTGACGGGCTGGTCGTCGAGCACTATTGCAGAGCTGGAAGCCGGAGGCGTCAGCGAGGTCTCCGTGGACCCGCGCGAGCTCGTGTACATGCCAGCGCCCGTGCCCGTGCCCGTGCGCGCTCCTCCACCCACCGTGGCACCGGCCCCCGTGCGTTTGGCTGCACCCACCACGCCCGTGCCCCTGCCCATGCGCATCCCTCCACCCACCGCGGCACCGGTCCCTGTGCATTTGGCTGCACCCTCCATGCCCGTGCCCGTGCGCGCGCCCCCCTCAACGGCATGGGACGCTGCCGTCGACCGCTACCTCTCAGTGGTGCCAGTTGTCGTCCTCCCGCGCCCCGCCCGTCGATCGCTCGATGACATGATATTTGATTTACAAGTGAAGAACATTTTGTGCTGCCTTGAAGACTTCAACAACAGCGTCCCGGAGGACAACAACAAAAATGACGGCACGGCATGCCACCTCCGCCGCCGCCGGAAATAGTTTTTGGGTCTTAATACTATATCTCGAATTCTCGATCATATGAATATAAATTCGCAGTGTGACTAAATGAAAGATATGGTTTGAACGAACTTGCGTTTTTCTCTCTTAATATACAAACTTATCAAACGATTTTCTTTTGAAAAAAATGTCAATGGTATTTAAATATAAAACACTAATCGCAAATGTTTTAGTTAGAACACCTGTATGCAAAGTGACAGCTTCCCCAGGAAGCCAAGGGAAAATGTGCCGAGCAGGATTTCTACAGCTCTTTATCGCAAACGTTTTAGATAGAACACCCGCATGCAAAGTGAGAGCTATGGTCTTCCCTCATAGTGCATGATTTGTGCATCCCTTCAATGCAAACGGTTGTTTTGCATGACCCATGTGCAACCACGTAGAAACAATTGGGTAAGATTTGCATCTGTCATTTTGGGTATGTTGCCATTTGTCAAACTGGAAAGATTGACATTTGTTTATCTAGTAACATTGCCATTTGTCAACCTTGTAACACTGCGATTTGTCAAAATATGCAGCTAAAAATCACTAGCACTATCTAATTTTTGCCACTAAATTCACTAGCACTGTTCATATGGACACCACTAGCAGGCGTGAGTTGATGGACGCATATGCAAATGTACCACTGATTACATACAACAAGTCATCAAGCCACAACGACAACGAGGATACACGTTGGATTATAGATCATTTCCAACAAAACATTCTAGTAAAGTAAAGTTTTTCTCACACAACAAATAACAAAGTGATGAAATGAACTTTAGCTCAACCACTCATCGGCATTGGAAACACTTGCTTTGAACCAGAAGTGATTCTCTGGGAAGGGCCAGCTACTGTCAATCTCGAGATCAATGCATGACTGATCATCCAGGCTGAAGCGGGCTATGTCAGGACCCATAGTGCGATGGTAGGGAAGCATAGCAATGACCAAGGTATAGATACAGTTGCTTCTCATAAATGGTAGTAACATTGTGTCAACAGCAGCTGGATCGCCTTTCATCATCATTGGATAGTTTTGTCCAAGGAAGAGCGAGTTTCCTCCAAGACTTACAATACTAAACCAGGGAGAAGGTGTTGGCGCTAGTACACTAGTATCCATCCTGAATAACCTGCAACAGATGTTGGAATAGGTCCGGAGAGTGCGACCATGCGAGACAACACCTGCTTCCTTAGTAACATCAGTAGTAGCCTGTATACAGATAAGAAGAGGTGATCCATCGGAATAAGTTGCCAGGTGCCACTGAGTATATGGGTCCTGCTTGTCCTCATGCTCATGATCATCAGCATCGTCATCTCCCCCTTGGTTATAAAATTTTTCAAGTATAGGTGGTGGAATGTTCACAGGACCTTGGAAACACAAGAAGGTTAATTAATTAGTAAAGGGAAACTAGCTAACCCGCATGCATGTGGATGAAACAATTATAATTATGGTGGAAGACAAACATACCGAAAGCATGATGATTCCATGCAAAAATAGTGCCACGAGTGGTGCCATCAAACACAAGACCCTCGTATTGAATTGCATCACAGTAGTCATCCGTGTACAGAAATTGATTTTTCAGCAATATCCATCAAGGCGTGGAAGTAAGGAAGGCAACAAGCTTGTCGAAGATAGCAACAACTTCATAGTTCGTGTAATCCCAATAGCGGTTGGGAACTCGACAAATTGCTATCTTACGTAGATGATAGTTACCATGATTTTATTCGCATTCACGTAGATCATCTGTGTGCTCAACCTCTGGGCAGTTTGAGATTTTTGGAAGTGGAACCCGGTGACGAGTGTACACATTCACAAGTTCCCACTCGCAGTTGTACCCAATATAAACAACCCAATCTTCATTTGTGCCTGCCCAAGCCTTGCCCTCAAGCGATGGAATCTTAACATCACACGTATCATTATCAAGCGGCATCAACTTGCACAAGGTGAGGCTTCCCTCGTCCCCGCGCCAGTCAGCAGGGTCACGGCGAAGAAGATAGGGGAGATCAAACCGCTCCTCGACCCATGGGTTGCTTGTAATGATGTTATTAGTTGAGTCGAGAATGGTCTTGAACGAACATGCCATGCTAGCCGAGGTGATGACGTTGCACCGATCAATGAGTTCCTCCACCACGTCATCTTTCAGACCGGGGCAAGAATAACGGGGTCATTTTCGGCTTGTTCCCTCCATGGGGAAGATGATCGAACAATGGCAGAAGGAAGGGTGAAGGAAAATGGAGGGACGAAGAGCGTGCTATAGCAGTTCCAAATCGAGAGGGAAAGGCGAAGAGGCGATGGGCGGTTGCCACGGTACAAGAAGAGGCTAGTGGGGAGCGAATGGTTGCCACAGAGGTCACACACTGATGACAAGGCAAAGTGTATCGCATGCCGTATATCGCACACACCTTGATCGGGCTAACCGTTTCTTTTGTGTTGCCTAATCACAAACAGTTCACCCGAGTGAACTGTATGCTATACATCACACACACCTTCATCTGGCTGCCCATTTCTTTTGTGTTGCCTAATCACAAATAGTTCATCCGAGTGAACCGTATGCTGCATATCGCACACACCTTCATTTGGGTGTCTGTTTCTTTTGTTCCTCCTCATTGCAAATAGTTAATTGAACTGAACCATATGCACTGCATCGCACACGCAACTAAAATGCAAACCGTGTTTGATGCATCCGTCATCGCAAACATTTTGCACCTTTTTTGATAGTTTTTTACACCACCATTTGCGATTATTGCATCGCACACAGTTTCATCGAAGGGTCTTTGATCGTAATGTCACATTAGTAGCATCCTACAGTAGTGATATTACATTCATCAAAATCATCATGTGCAACGGTAAAAGGCAACCCATCATTGTAATCCTTAATAAGTGCCAACTTCCCCGATATAGTGTAGTTGGGAGAATTCAAAAAGATAATAGGACTAACATGTGTGGGTGAAATAGCAACAATTTCATTCTTAACATAAGGAACTATAGCAAGTTCATCTCCATAAGCATAATTCATATTGGCATCTTGGCCACAAGCATAGAAAGCATCAAGTCCATCAAAAAGGGATGTTTCAAAAGAATCAACGGGATCATAGCAATTATCATAACATTCATCCTTCGGTAAGCATGAAGGGAAATTAAACAATGTATGAGTTGGAGGGTTACTCTCATTAGAAGGTGGGCATGGGTAGCTAATCCACTCTTCCTCCTTTTGTTCTTCGCTCTCCTCATCATCTTTTTCATCTAATGAGCACACAGTTTCATCAATTCCTTCTTCCATAGACTCCTGCAAAATATTAGTCTCTTCTTGGAAAGCGGAGACTCTCTCAATAAATTCATCAATATCAGAATTATATTTATAATTATCATAGCAATATTTAAGGATGGCAAAAATTTTAGGTCTATAAACTAAATCATCAAAATCTTCAAACTTTTCAAACAAAGATTCAATTTCATAAGCACCCTTAAAAGCAACAAATTATTTATTTTGTTCCACATCATTGTAATCATATCTACCATTAGCATAAGAAGACAAGGTTTCATTATCATTAAATTTTCATTAAAAGGGAAGGTGTGGAGCCTTAATCCTAGAGCAACAAGTATAATCATATCTCAAGCATAGCTCCCGAGCATACCAATGCAACATATGAATTTGATCCCATAAGAGTTTCCCTTTTTGTGTCAAGCGATAATCCCTAAAGTATTCATGTTGATCCAACATTACTCCCATTATCAAGTTGAATGGGGTTTTCTCAGGATTATCAAAGTAGAGCATAATATTTTTCACATAACGACCATCGAGGGTTTTAGGAGGTTCCCCATCTCCATGACTAGCAAGTACCACTAATGTTTTTGGTGTTTCGTGTTCCATATACATAACTGAGGATAGAGAAAAACTTACAATGGGAAATAAAACTACTTAGTGATAAAGCAAACAAGCACACACGAAAATATTCACCCCATGCCATTGCTCCTCGGCAACAGCGCCAGAAAAAGGTCTTAATAACTCACAAGTATAGGGGATCGTTTGTAGCCTTCAATAAATAAGAGTGTCAAACCCAACGAGGAGCTAAAGGTAGAACTAATATTCCAACAAGTTCTATCGACCACCGATACAACTCTACGCACACTTGACATTTGCTTTACCTAGAACAAGTACGAAACTATTTTGCAAGAATAAAACTACGAGTACTTTGTGGGAATAAAACTACGAATGAATTGCAAGGTAATAAAAGTGGATAGCTTTTGTCAACAAGAAAGTCATTTGTCCCTAGGCAACCGATAACAAGTACCGGTAATCATTCTTGCAGTTCTATATGAGGGAGATGCATGAGCTAACATACTTTGTCTACTAGGATCATATGCACTTATGATTGGACCCCCTAGAAAGCATCCACAACTACTAAAGATAATTAAGGTCGTGAAAGCCAACCATAGCATTAAGTATCAAGTCCTCTTTATCCCATATGCAACGACCCACCTACTCGGGTTTAAGCTTCTGTCACTCTCGCAACCCACCATAAGAAAATCATGAACGTATTGCAACACCCTACACCGAGGACCCCTCATGTTTGCGCGAGATAGAGGGCACCATAGGACAGCACCATACATAAAATATACAATCATACCAACCAAGATCACGATTAACCCACATGACAAAACGGATCTACTCAAACATAATAGGATAGCCAAATATCATTGGGAAATAATATATGGAGTTGAGCACCAAGTTTAAGTAGGGATTACAGCGGGGGAAAGAGGTGTTACACTACTCCATAGAGGGGGGGGGGAGAGTTGGTGTTGACGGTAGCAAGATTGTTGATGTAGATCGCCGTCACGATCCTTGCCTCAGCGGCATTCCGGCGCCACCAGGAGAGAAGGGGAGAGAGCCCCCCTCCTTCTTATTCTACCTTGGCCTCCCCCTAGGTGGGAGGAGAGTTCCTGATATAGGATGAAATCCTAGAGGGGGATCTTTTCACACTTGGAGGGGGGAAAGGGCAAACTCACAAGAACACAAAGAGGAAATCACTCAAACAATTCCCCAATCACACATCCACTAGAATAGCAAAATAAGATCCACAAGTCACAAGCACAATCAAAGGAAAGATACAATGGCAAAGTTCTTCCCACTCCTAGGAGATGAGGTCTTGAAGATAGTCTTCTCCTAGAGGAGGTCTTGAAATCCACTAGGATTCTTCCCAAAGGGGTCTTGATTCCACAAATAGGAAGGTAGAAGGAGCAAAGCTCACAAATATCTCATCTCATACTTTGCTAATCCTAAACATAGCCCTAGGTACGGTTTATATAGTCTTGGGGTCGAAAGAGATGAAGAGGGGCTCGGTTTGGGGATCTCAGCCGTCCATCCTGGGAGGCCCGTGCGCACGGGGTAAGTTGGGCCCGTGCGCACGGGGGTCCCGTGGGCACGGTACAGGCCCGTGCGCACGGGGTGCTCCAGCGCCAACTTCCTGGATAGCCCGTGGGCACGGGGTCTCGGGGGCCCGTGCGCACGGGGTCACCTGGGACTTCCAGTTTTGCTGGTGTTGCACTCCGTCTTGGTCCGCGTGGCCTTGGGGTGGTTCCTCTTCTCCTTGGGGGTGCTCCTGAGCCTCTTGGTGGTGTTCCTCTTCGTACCTAATGAGACATAGCATATCTTGGTGAGGTAGCAACAATGTTCCATTCGTATCCATATGCAAGCTAAGTAGGAAGGAGTTCACCTCGGTTTGCAAAGCACGTGTTCTCGCTCTTGTCATAGGTCCACGTGGGGCTTGATGTGTCGGTGTAGAGTCCATGGGGATGATGGAAGGATGCCCCACATCATCTCCCCCCCCCTTGGGAGAGATATGTCCATGGATCGTGATCTTCATCACCATGGTACTTGGCCAAGTCTTTGACGTTGAATGTGTCGCTCACATTGTACTTGTCTCGTGGGATGTTGACCTTGTAGGCGTTGTCATTGTAGCGTGTGAGTACCTTGAATGGGCCATCGGCTCTTGGAAGTATCTTGGACTTGCGTTCCTTGGGGAAATGATCCTTGCGGAGATGTACCCAAACTAGGTCACCCGGTTGAAACACCATTGGGGACTTGTTGGCGTTGCGCTTGGTCGCGAGTCGTTGTACTTGGCGCTCTAAGGTGTTCCTTGTATCTTCATGCATCTTCTTGAGGTGGTTCACTCGGTCGCTCGTGTCCATGTTGATGCGCTCTTGTAGTGGTAGAGGAAGAATGTCCAATGGGGACAATGGGTTGAATCCATAGACGACTTCGAAAGGGGACTTGCCGGTAGTTGAGTGTGTTGCACGGTTGTAGGCGAACTCGGTGATTGGTAGGCACTCCTCCCACTCATTGATGTTCTTCTTGATCAAGACTCGTAGTAGAGTGGAAATTGTACGGTTCGTCACCTCCGTTTGGCCGTCGGTTTGAGGGTGGTACGCCGTGGATAAGAGTAACTTGATTCCGAGCTTGGCGCATTAGGTCTTCCAAAAGTAGCTCAAGAACTTGATGTCGCGGTCCGAGACAATTGTCCTTGGAATTCCATGAAGACGTAATATGTCCCTACAAAACAAATTTGCAACATGTGAAGCATCGTCTATCTTGTTGCAAGGAATGAAGTGAGCCATTTTGGAGAAACGGTCCACAACAACAAACACGGAGTCCTTGCCATTTCGAGTTCTAGGAAAACCAAGTACAAAGTCCATGCTAATGTCTTCCCAATGTTGGTATGGAATTGGTAAAGGCATATAGAGACCATGAGATTGAGCTTTGGACTTAGCTTTGCGACATGTAGAACACCAGTTGGTGAAATGATTAACGTCCCTAACCATCTTTGGACAAAAGTAGCTCTTGGAGAGCGTAGCGAGTGTCTTGTCGCGTCCGAAGTGTCCCATTAAGCCTCCTCCATGCGATTCCTGCAAAAGCAACAAACGAAGAGATGACTCGGGGATGCAAAGTTTGTTAGCTCTCATAAGATATCCGTCTTTCAAGTAATAGCGTTCCCAAGATGTATGCGACAAACACTTGGCATAAGGAGTAGCAAAAGTTGCATCATGCTCATACAAGTCTTTGATATGCTCAAAACCAATGACATTCAATTCAAGTTGGGTGACAAGCATGCATATACGGGAAAGCGCATCCGCTACAATGTTTTCTTTACCCTTGATGTACTTGATGACATAGGGAAAAGACTCAATGAATTCACTCCATTTAGCATGACGCTTGTTCAACTTAGTTTGACCCTTAAGATACTTGAGAGTCTCATGATCGGTATGAATGATAAACTCATGGGGACGAAGGTAATGTTCCCATTCATGTAAAACACGGACTAAAGCATATAGCTCTTTGTCATAGATGGGGTAATTGAGTTGCGCTCCGGAAAGTTTCTCACTAAAGTAAGCTATGGGGCGCTTCTCTTGCGTTAACACACCTCCTATGCCATTACCACTAGCATCGCAATGAATTTCAAAAGGTTTGTCGAAGTTGGGTAAAGCAAGCACGGGAGCATGAGTAAGCAAATTCTTAAGCTCATTGAATGCGGTATCTTGGGATGGTCCCCAAACAAAAGGCGCATTCTTCTTGCTCAAGGCATGCAAAGGCGAAGCAATGGTGCTAAAATCCTTCACAAAGCGACGATAGAAACCCGCAAGACCAAGGAAACTACGCACTTGATGCAAGTTGGTTGGTTGCGGCCAATTCTTAATAGCATTGATCTTGGACTCATCTACATGAACACCCTTAGAAGAAACAACAAAACCCAAGAAAACGAGCTTATCAACACCAAAAAGGCATTTCTCCATATTATCATAGAGGCCCTCTTTTCTAAGAGTTTGCAAAACGGTGCAGACATGGGTGACATGCTCTTTGATGGATTTGCTAAACACAAGAATGTCATCGAAGTAAACCACAACAAATATACCAATGTAAGGGCAAAAGACATGATTCATAAGGCGCATAAAATTGCCCAGTGCTTCCGAGAGACCCATAGGCATGACTAACCACTCATACAAACCAAACCTGGTTTTGAAGGCGATTTTCCATTCATCACCCTCTTGTATGCAGATTTGATAGTAACCACTCTTAAGATCAATTTTGGAAAATATAGTGGCACCGCTAAGCTCATCAAGCATATCATCTAGGCGTGGAATGGGGTACCTATAGCGAACGGTGATAGCATTGATATGTCTGCAATCGGAGCACATGCGAAAGCTACCGTCACGTTTTGGCACAAGGATGACCGGTACGGCACAAGGGCTCAAACTTTCACGCACATGGCCATGGTCTATGAGATGCTTTACTTGCATTTGAATTTCTTTGGTTTCTTCGGGGTTGACGCGGTAGGGAGCTTTGTTTCGAAGTGGCGCTCCGGGAATGAGGTCGATGCGGTGCTCAATGCCTCGTAGTGGAGGTAGTCCCGGAGGTAGCTCATCGGGGAAAACATCTTGAAATTCCTGCAATAGAGAAGATAACACCAAAGGTAGATTGTGAGAGGTGTTAGTTTTTGGTGCCTCGTCCTTGCACAATAGGACATAGTGTAGGACACTTGATGGGTTCTCACACACTTCTCTCGTCTCACGTTTGGTGGCAAATAGGACTAAGTTTTTCTTGTCGCTCATCGTGGAGGCACTCAATTTGGGCTTGTGGTGCTCACTCTCTTTTTGGTGGCTCACTCTCTCACTATTCTCTCCATGATGGGTGTTTTGCTTGTCTACGAGCACTTGGCTTGGAGACATAGGACGTAGCACAAACTCTTTCCCTTTCATTTTGAAGCTATAGTGATCGGTACGTCCATTGTGAATGACACCTCGGTCAAATTGCCATGGCCTCCCAAGAAGAAGGTGGCAAACGGTCATCGGAAGGACATCACACTCCAAAGTGTCTTCATAGGCGCCGATCTTGAAAGGGACTTGTACTCGATGCTCGACTTGTATGGTGCCGGTGTCACTTAGCCATTGAACCTTGTAGGGGTGAGGGTGCTTCGTCTTGACCAATTGAAGTTTGGAGCATAGTTCTTCACTTGCTAAGTTGTGGCAACTACCTCCATCGATGATGACCTTGACGGACCGTATATTGATGCCGGCCTTTGTGTGGAAGATATGGCATCTTTGATCTTCATCTTGTTGATGTTGAAGAGTCAAGACCTTGGAGACAACAAGAGCGGGACTTGAATCTTCATCACAAAAGACTTGATCATCTTCGTCTTCGTTGTTCACTTGTCGGTGCATGGCCACTTGCTCAAGGGCTTCCATTTCTCCTTCGCTTATGGAGTCATAGGTTCCGTCGTCTTTGAGGATCATGGTGCGCTTGTTTGTGCACTCGAAGGATTTGTGGCCTCGGCCTCCGCATGTGAAACATTTGATGGAACTTGTCTTGATGGTCTCATCGGTTGGAGTAGATGATGATGAAGCTTTCGGCTTGAAGTTGCTTGTAGTAGGAGGACAACTTGCACTTGTCGAAGTCTTCTTGTAACTTGACTTGTCGCCGGTACTTGGTGATGCTCTAGTTGAGGTAGGAGTTGCCGAAGTCGCGGGAGCTTTATAAGAGGAACCGTAGGTCTTGGATGAGTACTTGGCGTATTTGAAGTCATCTTGCACTTGGCGTTCCGCTTTGGTGGCTTAGTGCACTAGCTCGATGAGATTTGAGTATGGTTGGAAGTCGGCGATCTTCTTGATGGGATGGTTGAGGCCATTCAAGAAGCGTGACATTGTTTGTTCATCGTCTTCCGTGACATTGGCTCTTATCATTGCAATCTCCATCTCCTTGTAGTATTCTTCAATGCTCTTTGTTCCTTGCTTGAGTTGTTGGAGTTTCTTGAAGAGATCGCGGTTGTAGTAGGTAGGTACGAAGCGTGCTCTCATGACATCCTTCATTTGCGCCCAAGTAGTGATGGGTGGATCACCTCTTGCCTCTCGGCGCTCAATGACTTGTTCCCACCAAATAAGGACATAGTCTTGGAACTCAAGGGATGCCATCGCGATCTTCTTCTCTTCTTCATAATTGTGCAAACGGAAGATCTTGTCAACTTTCAATGCCCATGAAAGATATTCTTCGGGATTGTTGCTTCCATTGAACTTGGGCATGGTGAACTTGAGCTTGCCGTAGCGTTGCTCTTAACTGTATTGGGGTTGGGGATGATGACGCCCATGTTGTAGATGATTGTTCAACTCGTGGTGCTCTTGACGCGGAAGGTTGTCAACCTCATGTTGCTCTTGTCGTGGAGGATGTTCATTGTATTCATGCTCTCGATGAACTTGATGGTGTTGTCGAGCTTGAGTGGGAGCTTCGCGAGCTCGAGGAGGAACTTGACGATGCACGCGAGCTTGAAATCTTTGTTCTTGAATTTCTTCGCGAAGTGCTTCATCTTGTTCATGGGCTTGCCGGCTTCGGTCGGCAACGGCTCGACTCAAATTGCGTAGAGCTTGTTGCGCCGCAAGTGCTTGAGCGTCACGGAGTTGTTGTTCTTGACATTGTGTCTCGGCATCTTGTGCAAGTTGGTGGAGACGCGCACATTCTTCCTCTTCATGTTGGCGTTGTTGTTGCCGTTCCCGTGCTAGCGCAAAGGCCTCTCCTCTTGAGTTTGACGTTGTCGGCGCTCTTGAGAGTCGGTGTCTCAAAGTGGATTGAGGCTTGCTTGACGGTTGGTGCGCGCGGCTCGACGAAGAGTGTTTGATGTCGGTGTACTTGAGCCGAAGAGGGTGAATTCGGAGTGGCGGCTTGAACGGCTCCATATTGAAGTGGAAGACGAGCGGTCGATCAACAAAGCATGAATTTCGTCCATCCTTGCATCATTCTCTTGCTTGTGATCATCGAGCTTGTGGTCGAAGTAGTCCCTTGTACATTGCTCGAAAAGTCGCAAGTCAGCGGCAAGGTTGTCGATGCGGTCACTCATAGCTTGTTGCTCTTGATGCAAAGCACGTTGTGCACCAAAGAGGTGACTCTTGGTGACGAAGGAGTTCATGTCGTCGTCTTGCTCCATGAAGAGTGGGTTGGTAGAAGTACTTGGCCTATCCATCATGAGATAGTGGTGGTGAGTAGGAAAAATGAGAGAACAAAACCAAAGTTACCTTTTCCGAAGATTGTGGATGTAACAAGTACGATATCACGATGCTATAATAGGGGAATTGGTACCGGGAATTGTTTCTCACACCTACAAGTAAAAGGCTTATGGAGGAGCTTGGTTAGGATTGTGGCAAAAATTTCAAGCAAATGTTAGTCAAGATATGGATAAGGTTGATAAGATTCACAAAAATGCAAGTAAAAACAAATAGATCAAACCCAATTATATCACTAGGAACACACACACGGAAGATAGATGGGATCTGCACAACCAAGAGGTGAGCTCACAATGTGCAACCACGGAAAATGCTCTTGTTGTGAAAATACTAGAGAGACACTAGCTCAATTGCTCGAATGGGCTAGATACGCATGTGCACCAACCTATAGGAGAAACGTGCCATCTTCAATCCCAACTATGCTACGTATGAGGTGTCGAAGATGATATGCAAAAATGACTCGATGATATTGCTTACAAGCTCTTTGTTGCTCCTCTTTTGCTTAAAAGCTTTTCTTGTTTTTTGAAGCTAGAGCCAAGTATGATATGAGACAAGTATGTAAGATATGCACGGGAGAGACTTATGGCACTAAGATGGTAACAAGATCACTATGGTGCACAAAAGCGTGGCCTGGCAATTCTCAACTTGCTAGTATCGATGGGTAAGTGATGCGAAATGGCTCGGATTATCAATGCAAAAGCAAGGGTGAGATGTCGTCGAGGTTACCGTCCGATCATACGGTAGGAATGTAGTTATTGAAGCCGGTGTGGTGTTCGAGTTGATGAACAAATGGCGGCGATGATGATGTCCAAATGCGCCTAAGTAGCCGAAACACCTTAGGACACAAGAGAAACCACGATCCGAAACTCAAACAACCACGAGAAATATTGCGGAAGAACACTAGTGTTGGTAGGGATGCAAAATGGTGCAAAACAAAGATGGCCGAAAGTTTCTGGAAGGTCCGTGCGCACGGGGTAAGTGAGGCCCGTGTGCACGGGGTCCCGTGTGCATGGGGTCTTGAGGGCCCGTGTGCACGGGGTGTGCTGGGAGCGGGTGAACAGCTCCGGATCCGTGGGTATTTTCCAAGGTAAGGGCAATTCTGAGGATTTGGAAGGTGGGGAAGCAGGAAGATGGGTAGATCCACTTGCCAAACTCCAAATGCGTGGATCAAAACAACCAAATCTCACTAGATCCAACAAATTGCAAGAAAAAAAATTTGGGGCTATTTTTGTGGGGATTTTCGAATTAGGACGAAAAACAACAAAATCAAGCTAGCAAATGGGGGGATGGGACTCCAAGATGTGAATCAACCTTGCTCTTGATACCAAAATGATATAGGATGAAATCCTAGAGGGGGATCTTTTCACACTTGGAGGGGGAAAAGGGAAAACTCACAAGAACACAAAGAGGAAATCACTCAAACAATTCCCCAATCACACATCCACTAGAATAGCAAAATAAGATCCACAAGTCACAAGCACAATCAAAGGAAAGATACAATGGCAAAGTTCTTCCCACTCCTAGGAGATGAGGTCTTGAAGATAGTCTTCTCCTAGAGGAGGTCTTGAAATCCACTAGGATTCTTCCCAAAGGGGTCTTGATTCCACAAATGGGAAGGTAGAAGGAGCAAAGCTCACAAATATCTCATCTCATACTTTGTTAACCCTAAACATAGCCCTAGGTACGGTTTATATAGTCTTGGGGTCGAAAGAGATGAAGAGGGGCTCGGTTTGCGGATCTCAGCTGCCCATCCTGGGAGGCCCGTGCACACGGGGTAAGTTGGGCCCGTGTGCATGGGGGTCCCGTGGGCACGGTACAGGCCCGTGGGCACGGGGTCTCGGGGACCCGTGTGCACGGGGTCACCTGGGACTTCCAGTTTTGCTAGTGTTGCACTCCGTCTTGGTCCGCGTGGCCTTGGGGTGGTTCCTCTTCTCCTTGGGGGTGCTCCTGAGCCTCTTGGTGGTGTTCCTCTTCGTACCTAATGAGACATAGCATATCTTGGTGAGGTAGCAACAATGTTCCATTCATATCCATATGCAAGCTAAGTAGGAAAGAGTTCACCTCGGTTTCCAAAGCACGTGTTCTCGCTCTTGTCATAGGTCCACGTGGGGCTTGATGTGTCGGTGTAGAGTCCATGGGGATGATGGAAGGATGCTCCGCATCAGTTCCCCCTCTGGTCCATGGCCTCCATGGCGGCGGAGGGGTGGGAGCCGCTCCGAGATTGGATCTGTCTCTCTGTTCCCTTCTCTTTCGCGTTTTTTCAGATCTGGCCGAAAACCGTTTCTTATATTCTCAAAGATCCGTGACTCCGATTGCGCTGAGATTTTAACATGATTTTTTCTGGATATAAACTTCCTTGCGCCCAAAGTAGAGCTCCAACCGATGTACGAGGTGAGCACAACCCACCACCACATGCCTGGCCCCTGGGGCACGCCTGGTGTCTTGTGGGCATTGTGGGCCCCCGTTTGCGATGATTCCAACTCCCAAAAATCACATATATTCCAAAATAATTCTCTATAAATTTTTATCACATTTGGACTTTGTTCGATATGGATTTTCTGCGAAACAAAAAACATGCAAAAAACAGGAACTGGCACTGGGCACTGGATCAATATGTTAGTCCAAATAAATCATATAAAATGTTGCCAAAAGTGCATAAAAGTTGTATAGTATTGGCATGAAACAATAAAAAATTGTAGATACGGTAGAGACATATCACCACGCATCGCCTTTTTATTGGCTATAAGGCGCCGTGTGGGGTAGCTGTTTTAGTAAGATCTGACGGACATATATAGCATTAACTAAGACTTATTGCAAGACTGATATGAAGATAATGACGATGACAGTGGATAATAATTGTCTTACATATTTAGGAAGATAATTAAAAATGCCATATGAGGCAACACCCGAAATATACAAGGGAAAAAGAAGAAGGAACACGCTGACAACAATCTGGCTCACTGATCTCTACTTTCTTGATGCGTTGCTGCGGGGCGCGGATACTAGTTCTCACGGTGAGCGGTAATGATCTCTTTCATGTCCTCAATATGCTGCTTCGCAGCATCCATGGACTCCTCCTCCAGCCTTTTGTGCTCGATGCGGAGTATGGCATTCTTGTCCATAAGTTTCTTGACGATGATGCCTATCCTCTTCAACAAGGCAGTGGTCTCCTCATGCTGCTTCGCCCTTCCGGCGATCTTTGCCCTCAGCAGGTCACGCTCGGTGGAGAGGTTCGCCTTGTCCTCCTTTAGCCCCCGGATGACACCGGTAGCATTTTCAAACGAGGCATTCATCTCGCCCTGTAGCATCATCCAGCCGGAGATATGTTCCATCAGGTTATCGAGCATAGCGTGCATGCGCCTGTGAGAGTCCTGGCCTGCCCACGTGACATTATCCCAGGCTGTCGTGGCCTGGGAGGACCTCGATGGCGGCTTGAAGCTACAACGGTATTTCCCCAAATAGGAAGGGATGATGCGGCATAGCAGCGGTAGGTATTTCCCTCAGATATGAAACTAGGGTTATCGAACCAGTAGGAAAACCAAGCAAATACACATAAATGGCATCTGCACACAAATAACAAATACTCGCAACCCGACGTATTAAAGGGGTTGTCAATCCTTTTCGGGTAACGACGCCACAAATTGGCAAACGGACGTGAGAGAGAGTTGTAAATATTGATAGATCGAACGCCAAATAAAATAGATTGCAGCAAGGTATTTTTGTATTTTGGGTTTAATAGATCTAAAAATAAAAGGTAAATAAAAATATCGCAAAGGCAAATAATATGAGAAAGAGACCCTGGGGCCGTAGGTTTCACTAGTGGCTTCTCTCGAGAAAAATAGCAAATGGTGGGTAAGCGAATTACTGTTCGATAATTGATAGAACTTCAAATAATCATGATGATATCCAGGCAATGATCATTACATAGGCATCACATCCAAGATTAGTAGACCGACTCCTACCTGCATCTACTACTATTACTCCACACATCGACCGCTATCTAGCATGCATCTAGTGTATTAAGTTCATGGAGAAACGGAGTAATGCAATAAGAATAATGACATGATGTAGACAAGATCTATTTATGTAGAAATAGACCCCATCGTTTTATCCTTTGTAGAAATGATACATAGGTGTCGGTTCCCCTTCTGTCACTGGGATCAAGCACTGTAAGATCGAACCCACTACAAAGCACTGACGGTGTTCTGGACTAGGGGGTACTCACCATGTTGTCCCCCGATCAGGTGGATCGGGCAGAGGACCCCCATGGCGGTTCACTCATGGGCCACTTCGGGCAGCCCATGCCGCATACATGGAGGTTTCCACAAGACATGGCGCACAAGCTGAGGACTCTCCTAAACCCTAGGCCTTCGGTGTCTTATATAAATCGAGGCCAGGATAGAAAATACAACTAATATTCATTAGAACAATCTCGTGGTAGATACATGTACTCTGTACTACACCCCATATGAATACAATCAAAAGCAGGACGTAGATTTTTACCTCAATCAAGAGGGACCGAACCTGGGTAAAATCCCGTGTCCATGTTATCATCGCTCCAAGACGCCTAGCCTAGGACCCCCACTACGAGATATGCCGGATATAGAACTGACACTGGTGCTTTCATTGAGAGCCTGCTGGTAGTCTCCAGGGTGTGATGGGAATTCATATCATATCTGGCGTGATCTACGCGTCAGAACCTTGCTTTATTGTCGATGTCGGCATCTTCATCGATGGCTCGATTAGTCACCTTGGCTCGACCGAGGACTACGCTCCGTCTCAGATCATTATGTTTGGACGAGGGCCTTCATCATCAACTCTGATCTCTATCAAGATAATGGAGGAAACATTGATGGAGCTCGGGGGCTCAAAGTCAACATTGTCGTCGGGCGACCGTGCTGTTTTTCTAGACAGCAAACCTGTATCTGCTGCCACTGCCTCCTCGGAATTCTATTTGACGAACCCTTTGGTGGAATTGTGCGGAATTAAGTATAAAACAATCCTGTAAAATTTCGTCGCCTTCCGATGGAGGAATCTCAGGCAGCACTGGTGGAATTACACTTTGGTGGAATTACACTTCGCTGACTTGGCAACCATAGTACAAAAGTACTATGCAATGGAAAGCACCTGGAAAACTCAGGCAGCTC
This sequence comes from Triticum aestivum, assembly GCF_018294505.1. Lineage (NCBI taxonomy): Eukaryota > Viridiplantae > Streptophyta > Magnoliopsida > Poales > Poaceae > Triticum > Triticum aestivum. The sequence goes on from NC_057800.1 coordinate 415,337,082, forward strand.
GATGGGAACCACCGGTTTCCACTCAACCCCTCGTCCGGGCAAAAAGGATGCACCCTCGTGGGGTGCCCGACCCAATAGTACAGAAATATAAGCCCATCACGGGCCGCGGAACCGTTCTGCAGGGATGGCTTGATAGGCCATGCAAAACACCGGATACCATACCAACCCACAGCCTTAGAGCATCTTGGATACTCCGGCAAGTGGCCAAGAGCGGCGAGGATATCCTCACCAAAAACACCACAGAGCAACTCCCCCCGGAACACGACGACCACAGAGTATTGACAGTCTTCGATACTTTCGCTTCAAACAATCGGCGCAAGAGGGCACTCTGTGACCTCGCCGAAGTCTGCCAAGTCGCAACAATAAATCCTTGGAACGACATGGCCATAACTTTCAACGCCAGTGATGAACCAAAAATCTGGTCAGTCCGGGCACCAGCCACCTTGGTCCTCAACCCAATTGTGGATGGCTTTCGGCTCACTATAGTGCTCATGGATGGTGGCATCGGACTAAACCTCATCTACGAGGACACACTGAATAAAATGAAAATAGACATGAGCCGAATCGAGCATAGTAATACAACCTTCCGATGGATCATTCCCAGCGGGGAGGCCCGATGCGCGGGGAAAATTACACTTGATGTGGTATTCGGCACGCCGGAGAACTATCGGTCTGAAGAGATAACCTTCCAAGTGGCCCCTTTCAACAGTGGATATCATGCCCTGTTGGGGCGAGATGCATTCACACGCTTTCAAGCTATACCTCATTACGGGTATATGAAGCTCAAGATGCCCGGGCTGAACGGTATTATCACTCTTTCTAGTGATCCGGACATAGCCCTCCGCGCCGAAAACAAAACAACATCCCTAGCCCTCGAGGCACTGTCTGAGGCCCTCACGGCCAAAGAGTTAACCACACTATGCTCTACAGTGGATAGGGACGACGTAATCCTTGATAAGCGTCCCAAATCCACCTCCTTCAAACCAGCAGATGAAATAGTCAAATTCCAAATCCACCCGACGGACCCCAAGAAGACAGCTTCCATCAGGGCACAGCTGGACCCAATGGTTGACGCCACACTACGAATGTTCTTGCGCAAGGACTAGGATATATTCGCCTGGCACCCTTCTAATATGCTAGGAATCCCACGCAGGCTGGCCGAACACAACCTAAATATATTGAAGGGATATAAGCCGGTCAAGCAAACACCGGTGCTTTTTCAAACCTAAATGACAAGCCATGGGGGAGGAGCTAGCCAAGTTAATCGAGGACAGATTCATCAGAGAAATAAAACACCCGGACTGGCTAGCAAACTTGGTGATGGTACCAAAGAAGGACAAATCCTGGCGCATGTGCGTCGACTTCAAAGACCTCAATAAGGCTTGCCCTAAGGATCCCTTCCCCCCCCCCCACATCGATCAGATTATTGATACTACTATTGGACATGACTCATTGTGTTTCCCCGACGCATACTCCGGATACCATCAAATTAAAATGAAGGAATCCGATCAAGCCGCAATGTTGAGCTTGCCTTTCCCTCTCATGCTAGCCAATTTCTTTGCACCAAGTAGAGATACTACTTGTGCTTCCAAATATCCCTAAACCCAATTTTGCCATGAGAGACTACCATATCTACCTATGGATTAAGTAAGATCCTTCAAGTAAGTTGTCATCGGTGTAAGCAATAAAAATTGCTCTCTAAATATGTATGACTTATTAGCGTGCAGAAAATAAGCTTTATACGATCTTGTGATATGGAAGAAATAAAAGCGATGGACTGCATAATAAAGGTCCATATCACAAGTGGCAATATAAAGTGACGTTCTTTTGCATTAAGACTTCGTGCATCCAACTATAAAAGCGCATGACAACCTCTGCTTCCCTCTACGAAGGGCCTATCTTTTATTCTTGTCTTATACTTCATGCAAAGAGTCATGGTGATATTCACCTTTCCCTTTTACATTTTATCCTTTGGCAAGCACAATGTGTTGGAAAGATCCAGACATATATAGAAAATTGGATGTGAGTTTTCATGAACTATTATTGTTGACATTACCCTTGAGGTAAAACGTCGGGAGGCAAAACTATAAGCCCCTATATTTTTGTGTGTCCGATTAAAACTTCATAACGATAAATATCGCGTGAGTGTCGGCAATTGTGAAAGAATAAATGATAGTTCAGTATGTTGACTTGCTGAAAAGCTCTTATATTGACTCTTTCCTATGTTATGATAAATTGCAATTGCCTCAATGACTGAGATTAGAGTTTGTTGGTTCTCAATGAAGTTTATGATTCATACTTGAAATTGTGATTGAATTATTACTTTAGCATAACAGATCATATGACAACATATATATATATATATATATATATATATATTGCTGTTCTAAGAATGGTCATGATGCCCTCATGTCCGTATTTTATTTTTATCGACACCTCTATCTCCAAACATGTGGAAATATTTTTCGATTTCGGCTTTCTCTTAGGGACAAGTGAGGTCTAAGCTTGGGGAGTTGATACGTCCATTTTGCATCATGCATTTATATCGATATTTATTGCATTATGGACTGTTATTACACATTATGTCACAATACTTATGCCTATTCTCTCTTATTTTACAAGGTTTACATGAAGAGGGAGAATGCCGGCAGCTGGGATTCTGGGCTGGAAAAGGAGCAAATATTAGAGACCTATTCTGCGCATCTCCAAAATTCCTGAAACTTTACGGAAGTTATTTCTAGAATATATAAAAAATATTTGGCGAAAGAAGTTCCAGAGGGGGGCCACACCCTGGCCACGAGGGTGGAGGGCGCGCCCTACCCCCCGGGCGTGCCCCCTGCCTCGTGGGCTCCTTGGTGGCCCTCCGATGCCCATCTTCTACTATATGAGGTCTTTCGTCCGAGAATAATAATAATAATCAAGCTTTGGGGAAGAAACTCCGCAGCTACGAGGCGGAACCAATCCAGGGCTCCGACAGAGCTTTTCTGCCAGGGAAACTTCCCTCCGGGAGGGGGAAATCATCACCATCATCATCACCAATGATTCTCTCATCGGGAGGGGGTCAATCTCCATCAACATCTTCACCAGCACCATCTCATCTCAAACCCTAGTTCATCTCTTGTATCCAATCTTTGTATCCAAACCTCAGATTGGTACCTGTGGGTTGCTAGTAGTGTTGATTACTCCTTGTAGTTGATGCTAGTTGGTTTACTTGGTGGACGATCATATGTTCAGATCCATTATGCATATTAATACCCCCCTGATTATGAACATGAATATGCTTTGTGAGTAGTTACGTTTGTTCCTGAGGACATGGGAGAAGTCTTGCTATAAGTAGTCATGTGAATTTGGTATTCGTTCGATATTTTGATGAGATGTATGTTGTCATCCCTCTAGTGGTGTCATGTGAACGTCGACTACATGACACTTCACCATTGTTTGGGCCTAGAGGGAGGCATTGGGAAGTAATAAGTAGATGATGGGTTGCTAGAGTGACAGAAGCTTAAACCCTAGTTTATGCGTTGCTTCGTAAGGGGTTGATTTGGATCCATATGTTTCATGCTATGGTTAGGTTTACCTTAATACTTATGTTGTAGTTGCGGATGCCTGCAATGGGTGTTAATCATAAGTGGGATGCTTGTCCAAGTAAGGACAACACCCAAGCACCGGTCCACCCACATATCTGATTATCAAAGTACCGAACGTGAATCATATGAACATGATGAAAACTAGCTTGACGATAATTCCCATGTGTCCTCGGGAGCGATTTCCTTCATATAAGAGTTTGTACAAGCTTGTCCTTTGCTACAAAAAGGATTGGGCCATCTTGCTGCACCTTATTTACTTTTATTACTTGCTACTCGTTACAAATTACCTTATCACAAAACTATTTGTTATCGATAATTTCAGTGCTTGCAGAGAATACCTTACTGAAAACTGCTTATCATTTCCTTCTGCTCCTCGTTGGGTTCGACACTCTTACTTATCGAAAAGGCTACGATAGATCCCCTACACTTGTGGGTCACCAATACCGGAGGCCTGTCGAGTCTTGATGGGAATCTAGACGAGTTTAGAGCGTGGTCTCTAGAGCCTTGCTCAAAGGTTATTTGGAATATCCAACCGTTGATCTTTTGTGGAATTTCCATATCTACCACCTCTCAAAATTTCAGCTCGATCCAACCATTCAAACTCCTGGAACCTTCTGATTAGTGCATCACTTTTCGGATATGTTTTCTGCGCGAATACGATCCGACCAGAGTTCATCTTTCTTAATGAACGGGATATTGGACAACCTTTTTGAAAGAATTTGTTTCTAGGGTATTGTGCATTGTTCTTAAACATGTGCCCATGAAATTTTAAGCCTTCTCTGAGGTATTCTTCACCATCACGCTGGTGTCAAACCAGTTCGGCAACATTGCTCCTCGGCAGCCGACCTGTGCTAGATACTGATAACCCACAAGTATAGGGGATCATAACAGTTTTCGAGGGTAGAGTATTCAACCCAAATTTATTGATTCGACACAAGGGGAGCCAAAGAATATTCTCAAGTATTAGCAGCTGAGTTGTCAATTCAACCACACATGGAAACTTAATATCTGTAGCAAAGTGTTTAGTAGCAAAGTAATATGATAGTGGTGATAACGGTAGCAAAAGGTAACAGTAGTAAAAGCAATGTATTTGGTATTTTGTAGTGATGATAGCAATGGCAACGGAAAAGTAAATAAGCGAAGAACAATATATGGAAAGCTCGTAGGCAATGGATCGGTGATGGAGAATTATGCCGGATGCGGTTCATCATGTAACAGTCATAACCTAGGGTGACACAGAACTAGCTCCAGTTCATTGATATAATGTAGGCATGTATTCCGAACATAGTCATACGTGCTTATGGAAAAGAACTTGCATGACATCTTTTGTCCTACCCTCCCGTGGCAGCGGGGTCCTTACGGAAACTAAGGGATATTAAGGCCTCCTTTTAATAGAGAACCGGAACAAAGCATTAACACATAGTGAATACATGAACTCCTCAAACTACGGTCATCACCGGTAAGTATCCCGATTATTGTCACTTCGGGGTTAACGGATCATAACACATAATAGGTGACTATAGACTTGCAAGATAGGATCAAGAACACTCATATATTGATGAAAACATAATAGGTTCAGATCTGAAATCATGGCACTCGGGCCCTAGTGACAAGCATTAAGCATAGCAAAGTCATAGCAACATCAATCTCAGAACATAGTGGACACTAGGGATCAAACCCTAACAAAACTAACTCGATTACATGATAGATCCCATCCAACCCATCACCGTCCAGCAAGCCTACGATGGAATTACTCACGCACGGCGGTGAGCATCATGAAATTGGTGATGGAGGATGGTTGATGATGACGATGGCGACGGATTCCCCTCTCCGGAGCCCCGAACGGACTCCAGATCAGCCCTCCCGAGAGGTTTTAGGGCTTGGCGGCGGCTCCGTATCGTAAAACGCGATGATTTCTTCTCTCTGATTTTTTTCTCATCGAAACTCAATATATGGAGGTGGAGTTGGAGTCGGAGAGGCAACAGGGGGCCCACGAGGTAGGGGCGCGCCCTAGGGGGCAGGCGCCCCCACCCTCGTGGCAAGACGGTGGGCCCCCTGGCCTTCATCTTTGGCAGGTATTTTTCTTATTTTCTGAAAAGTGTCTCCGTGAAGTTTCAGGTCATTCCGAGAACGTTTGCTCCTGCACATAAATAACACCATGGTAGTTCTGCTGAAAACAGCGTCAGTCCGGGTTAGTTCCATTCAAATCATGCAAGTTAGAGTCCAAAACAAGGGCAAAAGTGTTTGGAAAAGTAGATACGTTGGAGACGTATCAACTCCCCCAAGCTTAAACCTTTGCTTGTCCTCAAGCAATTCAGTTGACAAACTGAAAGTGATAAAGAAAAACTTTTACAAACTCTGTTTGCTCTTGTTGTTGTAAATATGTAAAGCCAGCATTCAAGTTTTCAGCAAAGATTATAACTAACCACATTCGCAATAACGCATAGGTCTCAAGTTTACTCATATCAATAGCATAATAAACTAGCGAGCCATAATAATAAAACTGGGATGACAACACTTTCTCAAAACAATCATAATATGATATAACAAGGTGGTATCTCGCTAGCCCTTTCTGAGACCGCAAAACATAAATGCAGAGCACCTTTAAAGACCAAGGACTGACTAGACATTGTAATTCATGGTAAAAGAGATCCAGTCAAGTCATACTCAATGTAAACTAACAATAATGAATGCAAATGACATCAGTGCTCTCCAACTGGTGCTTTTTAATAAGAGGATGATGACTCAGCATTAAAGTAAATAGATAGGCCCTTCGCAGAGGGAAGCAGGGATTTGCAGAGGTGCCAGAGCTCGGTTTTGAAACTGAGGTGAATAATATTTTGAGCGGTATACTTTCATTGTCAACATAACAAAAAAGAGATGGCGATATCTTCCATGCTACACACATTATAGGCGGTTCCCAAACAGAATGGTAAAGTTTATACTCCCCCTTCCACCACAAGCATCAATCCATGGCTTGCTCGAAACAACGAGTGCCTCCAACTAACAAGAGTCCCAGGGGGAGTTTTGTTTGCAATTATTTTGATTTAGTTTGCATAAAGCATGGGACTGGGCATCCCGGTGACCAGCCATTTATCTCGTGAGTGAGGAGCGGAGTCCACTCCTCTTGAGAATAACCCGCCTAACATGGAAGATACAGACAACCCTAGTTGATACATGAGCTATTCGAGCATACAAAACAGGATATTTATTTGAAGGTTTAGAGTTTGGCACATACAAATTTACTTGGAACGGCAGGTAGATACCGTATATAGGTAGGTATAGTGGACTCATGTGGAATAACTTTGGGGTTTAAGGAGTTTGGATGCACAAGCAGTATTCCCGCTTAGTACAGGTGAAGGCTAGCAAAAGACTGGGAAGCGACCAGCTAGAGAGCGACAACAGTCATGAACATGCATTAAAATTAATCAACACCGAATGCAAGCATGAGTAGGATATAATCCACCATGAACATAAATATCGTGAAGGCTATGTTGATTTTGTTTCAACTACATGCGTGAACATGTGCCAAGTCAAGTCACTTAAATCATTCAGAGGAGGATACCACCCTATCATACCACATCATAACCATTTTAATAGCATGTTGGCACGCAAGGTAAACCATTATAACTCATAGCTAATCAAGCATGGCACAAGAAACTATGATCTCTAGTTGTCATTGCAAACATGTTTATTCATAATAGGCTGAATCAGGAACGATGAACTAATCATATTTACAAAAACAAAAGAGGTCGAGTTCATACCAGCTTTTCTCATCTCAGCCAGTCCATCATATATCATCATAATTGCCTTTCACTTGCACGACCGAACGATGTGAATAATAATAATAGTGCACGTGCATTGGACTAAGCTGGAATCTGCAAGCATTCAATAAACAGGAGAAGACAAGGCAATATGGGCTCTTTTGTCAGATCAACAATAATGCATATAAGAGCCACTTCAACAATTTAATTATGGTCTTCTCCTATCGACCCCCAAAGAAAAGAAAAGAAATAAAACTATTTACACGGGAAAGCTCCCAACAAGCAAAAGAAGAACATGAAATCTTTTTGGGTTTTCTTTTTAATTATTACTACAAGCATGGAAAGTAAACTAATTAAAAGCTACAACTATTTTTTTTGGTTTTTCTTAAGGTTTATTAAACAGACAAGAAGAAAGCATAAAAAGGAAAAATAAACTAGCATGGATGATACAATGAAAAATTATGAGCACCGACATCTAGCAATGAGTGTGTGAACATAAATGTAATGTCGGTGGGAAATACGTACTCTCCCAAGCTTAGGCTTTTGGCCTAAGTTGGTCTATGGCCACGGCTGGCCTAGCGGATATCCGTAATAATAGTTGTTGGGGTCGTACTGTGATGAGGAAGAAGAAGGCTCAGATTGCCACTGGCTGACAATCATCTCCGGATCCCACTGGTAATTAGACTGTCGTGAAGGATCAAATTGTGGTTCCGGCTCTGGCTCCTCGGCTGGTGCAGGGTTCCGGTAGGCGTGGATAGCCGTCAACGGAACAAGGTACGTGCCTACAGTCAAATCAAACAAAGAAGGAGCAGGCAAGGTAATAGTCTCAGGATGATGTTTATTAAAGAACAATTGATATTTAAGCTCTCCTTCCCTATTCTTAACAATAAAATCATGTGCCACCATACTTTTATAATCTAGATAAACACGGGGCAGCACTTTTTCTTCCTTCTCAGCATGCCTAATAGGTATGTTAAAATGTGCAGCTAGGCGTGTAGCATAGATGCCTCCAAAGATGGGGCCCTTGGTACGGTTCAGACTTAACCGTTTGGCAATAATGCTGCCCATACTAAAAGAGTTATCACCGTATAAACCGTGGTGCAAAATAATAATATCAGGGATACTCAGGTTTCCACAGTTTCCGCGACCAATTAAGCAACGACTAGCAAATAATGCAAAGTAGCGTAAAACAGGAAAATGTATGCTAGTGATTCGTGCATCGGAAACCTTCCTTGTTTCCCCTACAGTGATAGTGTCAATAAATCCCTCCACATCATCACGATGTGGTTCTTCTGTCTTGCCCCCAAAAGGGACTAAACAGATCCGACAAAAATCATAAAGTGACATCTCCTTATGCTCAGCATATAAATGAAACTCCACCGTAGGTGGTGAGTTCCTAGAATGAAAATGAAAGTTTTGCACAAAGGTATTTGTGAGCAAGAGATACTGATCGCATTGGTCGTGGAGGAAAGCGGTAAGGCCTGCAGTCTGAGCCAATTCATGAAAATCTTCATAAATCCCGGCTGCTCTTAAGAAATCCTCGGAAGGCCATTCACACGCTCGAACCTCTGCGGTGCGAGGCAGATTATACTTAGGCTTTGGTGCCTTTTCCTTCGAGCTTTGGCTCGATGAGCCCCTCAAAAGTCTCCTCATCATTTTCTGAAAAATTCTGAAATTTTTAGTAACTTCAAAATAAAAGTAAACCAAACTCAATAACATTGATAGTAACTACTCCTAAAAGTGCCTAGGGCCTATATCATGCATCAAAACTACTTTTGACCATATAAATTTGACATGCAAGCTCAAGAACAGGGTCACCTAAGCAGCAAAAATTTGCAATGAATAAAGCACTAGAACAAAAACTAATTGGAGCAATGGAGGAGTCACATACCAAGGAACAATCTCCCCAAGCAGTTTTGTGAGAGGTGATGTGAGCAAGGAGATCGAAAATGGCAGCAAGATGGGCTAGAACTCGTGCTTGAGCTGGTTATTCGTGTTTGTGGGAGGAATCTGAAGTGTGTGGGTGCAGGAATAAGTGGAGGAGGGCCACCGTGGGCCCACGAGGCAGGGGGCGCGCCCTAGAGTGGTAGGCGCGCCCTCCACCCTCATGGCAAGGTGGCTGGCCCCCCTGGTGTGTTCTTTGTTCCATAAATCCTCAAATATTCTAGAAAAAATTATATTTAATTTTCAGGGCATTTGGAGAACTTTTATTTTCGAGGTATTTTTATATTGCTTAGATAATCAGATAACAAACAGACAAATATTTATTTTATTTTATTTTATTTTATTTAATATAAATAACAGAAAGTAAAAGTGGGATACAGAAAGTTGTGCCTTCTAGTTTCATCCATCTCATGATCATCAAAAGGAATCCACTAACAAGGTTGATCAAGTCTTGTTAACGAACTCATTCCGAATAACATGGAACCGGAGAAATTTCGAATAACACTATGTTACCTCAACGGGGATATGCACATCCCCAATAATAAGAATATCATATTTCTTCTTGACAGTAGGAAGAGGAAATTCAAAACCTCCAAATATAATCGATGGAATTTTTCCAATAGAGTTGATACTATGAACTTGAGGTTGTTTCCTCGGAAAGTGTACCGTATGCTCATTGCCATTAACATGAAAAGTGACATTGCCTTTAGTGCAATCAATAACAGCCCCTGCAATATTCAAAAAGGGTCTTCCAAGAATAATAGACATACTATCGTCCTCGGGAATATCAAGAATAACAAAGTCCGTTAAAATAGTAACGTTTGCAACTACAACAGGCACATCCTCACAAATACCGACAGGTATAGCAGTTGATTTATCAGCCATTTGCAAAGATATTTCAGTAGGTGTCAACTTATTCAAATCAAGTCTACGATATAAAGAGAGAGGCATAACACTAACACCGGCTCCAAGATCACATAAAGCAGTTTTAACATAGTTTCTTTTAATAGAGCATGGTATAGTGGGTACACCGGGATCTCCAAGTTTCTTTGGTATTCCACCCTTAAAAGTATAATTAGCAAGCATGGTGGAAATTTCAGCTTCCGGTATCTTTCTTTTATTTGTAATAATATCTTTCATGTACTTAGCATAAGGATTGGTTTTGAGCATATCAGTTAATCGCATACGCAAAAAGATAGGTCTAATCATTTCAGCAAAGCGCTCAAAATCCTCATCATCCTTTTTCTTGGATGGTTTGGGAGGAAAAGGCATGGGTTTCTGAACCCATGGTTCTCTTTCTTTACCATGTTTCCTAGCAACAAAATCTTTCTTATCATAACGTTGATTCTTTGATTGTGGGTTATCAAGATCAACAGCAGGTTCAATTTCTATATCATTATCATTACTAGGTTGAGCATCATCATGAACATTATCATTACATTATCACTAGTTTCAGGTTCATTACCAGATTGAGTTTCAGCATCAGAAATAGAAATATCATTTGGATTCTCAGGTGTTTCAACAATAGGATCACTAGAAGCATGCAAAGTCCTATCATTTTTCTTTTTCTTCTTTTTAGAAGAACTAGGTGCATCTATATTATTTCTCTGAGAATCTTGCTCAATTCTCTTAGGGTGGCCTTCAGGATACAAAGGTTCCTGAGTCATTCTACCACCTCTAGTAGCCACTCTAACAACATTATCATTATCTTTACTATTCAATTCATTGAGCAAATCATTTTGAGCTTTAAGTACTTGTTCTACTTGAGTGGTAACCATAGAAGCATGTTTACTAATAAGTTTAAGTTCACCTTTAACATTAGCCATATAATCACCCAAGTGTCCAAGCATATTTGAATTGTATTTCAATTGTCTACCAAAATAAGCATTAAAATCTTCTTGCTTAGCCATAAATTTATCAAACTCATCTAAGCATGGGCTAGCAATTTAGTAAATGGGATTACAGCTTTATCATATCTATAGAGAGAATTTACCTTTACTACCTGTGTCGGGTTATCAAGACCATGAGTTTCTTCAATAGGTAAAGGATTAAGATTATATGTTTCTTCAACAGGCGGTAAATTAAGACCATGTATTTCTTCAATAGGAGGTAAATTCTTAACATCTTCAGCTTTAATACCTTTTCTTTCATAGATTTCTTTGCCTCTTGCATATCTTCAGGACTGAGAAATAGAATACCCCTCTTCTTCGGAGTTGGTTTAGGAATAGGCTCAGGAATTGGCTCCGGAGGTGTCCAATTATTTTCATTTGTCAACATATTATTCAATAGAATTTCAGCTTCATCCGGTGTTCTTTCCCTGAAAACAGAACCAGCACAACTATCCAGGTAATCTCTGGAGGCATCGGTTAGTCCATTATAAAAGATATCAAGTATTTCATTTTTCTTAAGAGGATGATCAGGCAAAGCATTAAGTAATTGGAGAAGCCTCCCCCAAGCTTGTGGGAGACTCTCTTCTTCAATTTGCACAAAATTATATATATCCCTTAAAGCAGCTTGTTTCTTATGAGCAGGGAAATATTTAGCAGAGAAGTAATAAATCATATCCTGGGGACTACGCACACAACCAGGATCAAGAGAATTAAACCATATCTTAGCATCACCCTTTAATGAGAACGGAAATATTTTAAGGATATAAAAGTAGCGAGTTCTCTCATCTTTAGTGAACAGGGTAGCTATATCATTCAATTTAGTAAGATGTGCCACAACAGTTTCAGATTCATAACCATGAAAAGGATCAGATTCAACCAAAGTAATTATATCAGGATCAACAGAGAATTCATAATCCTTATCAGTAACAAAGATAGGTGAAGTAGCAAAGCAGGGTCAGGTTTCATTCTATCATTTAGGGATTGCTTACTCCATTTAGCTAATAATTTTTTAAGTTCAGTTCTATTTCTGCAAGCTAAAATAGCTAAAGAAGCATCTTGATCAAATACATAACCCTTAGGAATAGCAAGTGGTTCTTCATCATCACTTTCATCAGTATCATCAGATTCAATATTTTCAATTTCTCCAGCCCTAGCAAGTTGTTCATCAAGAAAAGCACTAAGTGGCATAGTAGTATCAGGCATAGAGGTAGTTTCATCATAAGTATCATGCATAGCAGAAGTGGCATCATCAATAACATGCGACATATCAGAACGAATAGCAGAAGCAGGTGTAGGTGTCGCAAGCTTACTCAAAACAGAAGGTGAATCAAGTGCAGAGCTAGATGGCAGTTCCTTACCTCCCCTCGTAGTTGAGGGATAGATCTTGGTTTTTGGATCTCTCAAGTTCTTCATAATGATAAGCAGATATATATCCCAAGTGACTCAAAGAATAGAGCTATGCTCCCCGGCAACGGCGCCAGAAAATAGTCTTGATAACCCACAAGTATAGGGGATCGCAACAGTTTTCGAGGGTAGAGTATTCAACCCAAATTTATTGATTCGACACAAGGGGAGCCAAAGAATATTCTCAAGTATTAGCAGCTGAGTTGTCAATTCAACCACACCTGGAAACTTAATATCTGCAGCAAAGTGTTTAGTAGCAAAGTAATATGATAGTGGTGATAACGGTAGCAAAAGGTAACAGTAGTAAAAGAATGTTTTTGGTATTTTGTAGTGATGATAGCAATAGCAACGGAAAAGTAAATAAGCGAAGAACAATATATGGAAAGCTCGTAGGCAATGGATCGGTGATGGAGAATTATGCCGGATGCGGTTCATCATGTAACAGTCATAACCTAGGGTGACACAGAACTAGCTCCAGTTCATTGATATAATGTAGGCATGTATTCCGAACATAGTCATACGTGCTTATGGAAAAGAACTTGCATGACATCTTTTGTCCTACCCTCCCGTGGCAGCGGGGTCCTTACGGAAACTAAGGGATATTAAGGCCTCCTTTTAATAGAGAACCGGAACAAAGCATTAACACATAGTGAATACATGAACTCCTCAAACTACGGTCATCACCGGTAAGTATCCCGATTATTGTCACTTCGGGGTTAACGGATCATAACACATAATAGGTGACTATAGACTTGCAAGATAGGATCAAGAACACTCATATATTGATGAAAACATAATAGGTTCAGATCTGAAATCATGGCACTCGGGCCCTAGTGACAAGCATTAAGCATAGCAAAGTCATAGCAACATCAATCTCAGAACATAGTGGACACTAGGGATCAAACCCTAACAAACTAACTCGATTACATGATAGATCCCATCCAACCCATCACCATCCAGCAAGCCTACGATGGAATTACTCACGCACGGCGGTGAGCATCATGAAATTGGTGATGGATGATGGTTGATGATGACAATGGCGATGGATTCCCCTCTCTGGAGCCCTGAACGGACTCCAGATCAGCCCTCCCAAGAGGTTTTAGGGCTTGGCGGCGGCTCCTTATCGTAAAACGCGATGATTTCTTCTCTCTGATTTTTTTCTCATCGAAACTCAATATATGGAGGTGGAGTTGGAGTCGGAGAGGTAACAGGGGGCCCACGAGGTAGGGGGGCGCGCCCCCACCCTCATGGCAAGACGGTGGGCCCCTGGCCTTCATCTTTGGCAGTTATTTTTCTTATTTTCTGAAAAGTGTCTCGTGAAGTTTCAGGTCATTCCGAGAACGTTTGCTCCTGCACATAAATAACACCATGGTAGTTCTGCTGAAAACAGCGTCAGTCCAGGTTAGTTCCATTCAAATGATGTAAGTTAGAGTACGAAACAAGGGCAAACTTGTTTGGAAAAGTAGATACGTTGGAGATGTATCAGACATGTCGTCGTTTTGTTGAGCCGAGCTCAACTTTTTCGGATCATCATCTCGGCTAGCCGAACAAGAGTTCGGCATCATGAAGGATAAATCATCACCAACATTGCCGCCCCACAGATTACACGCTTCTGGTGATACGTCTCCGTCGTATCTATAATTGTTGATTGTTCCATGCCAATATTATACAACTTTCATATACGTTTGGCAAGTTTTTATACTATTTTTGGGACTAACATATTGATCCAGTGCCCAGTGCCAGTTCCTGTTTGTTGCATGTTTTTTGTTTCGCACAAAATCCATATCAAACGGAGTCCAAATGGGATAAAAACTTACGGAGATTTTTTTGGAATATATGTGATTTTTGGAAGAAGAATCAACGCGAGATGATGCCCGAGGGGGCCACAAGGCAGGGGGCGCACCCCTGACCCTCGTGGCCATCCCGTAAGGTGGTTGGTTCCCTTCTTTCACCGCAATAAAGCCAATATCTGGATACAAACCGTGTTAAAATTTCATCCCAATCGGAGTTACGGATCTCCGGGAATATATAAGAAATGGTGAAAGGCCGGAATCTTGAACGTAGAAAGAGAGAGAGACAGAAAGACAGATCCAATCTTAGAGGGGCTCTCTCCCTCCGCCGCCATGGAGGCCAAGTATCAGAGGGGAAACCCTTCTCCCATCTAGGGGGAAGGTCAAGGAAGAAGAAGAAGGAGGGGGCCCTCTCCCCCTCTCTCCCGGTGGCACCGGAACGCCGCCGGGGCCATCATCGTGACAACAATCTACACCAAAACCTCCGTCATCTACACCAACATCTTCATAACCTTCCCCCATCTATCTACAGCGGTCCACTCTCCCACAACCCGCTATACCCTCAGGCTTCCAGCCTGTGTGACGTGGGTCGGACTATTGGGCCATGAAGATACAAGATAGAAGACTTCCTCCCGTGTCCGGATGGGACTCTCCTTTGCGTGGAAGGCAAGCTAGGCTGCCTGATGTATTATTTCCTTTCTATGTAACCAACTTTGTACAACCCTAGGCCCCTTCAGCATCTATATAAACCGGAGGGTTTAGTCCGTAGAGGCAATCATAATCTGACAGGCTAGACTTCTAGGGTTTAGCCATTACGATCTCGTGGTAGATCAACTCTTGTAACCCTCATATTTATCAATATCAATCAAGCAGGACGTATGATATTACCTCCATCAAGAGGGCCCGAACTTGGGTAAAACTTCGTGTCCCTTGTCTCCTGTTACAATCAACCTTAGACACATAGTTTGGGACCCCCTACCCGAGATCCGCCGGTTCTAACACCGACATTGGTGCTTTCATTGAGAGTTCCTCTATGACTTCAAAGACAGGATTGATGGCTCGCCTTGTTATCAAGGACAGTATCACCTCCGGAGGAGCCCTGGCCTCAGGCCAAACCCTCCGGTTGGGCGGCTTTACCATGACCGCCCGTCCGACTGTTAAGCCGACGATGACTTCTCGGGTCATCAAAAATCGCCTTCGTGTTAACCCCGAATACTCCAAACGGATGGATCCGACATAGTTGTCGACTTTAAATGAGCTCCTGGATCGCCTCGCCGCCCTGGATGTCGATACAGACTACGATCAGATTGGGCTTAAACCTGACCAGAGAGAAATCAAATCTCCACCGATCACCCATCAGATAGCGGTAGTAGAGGAGAAAATCAACAACTCTTCCTCTATATTGAGGACAAACTATGTTCAGATTTCCGAGCTCGAAGAGCCGGGTACCCGTCCGCGGAACAACACGCCCCGTCCTCCGAACCTAGAATCGGACGACGGACCTAAAAAATCGGTTGATATCCTGGAGCCCGAGCTATTAAGCTCGGAAGTTCCTCAGACTCCGGATCCCAAATTGGTCAGGGTTCGGATCTAAATCCCCCCACCCACCCAGATATGCGCGATCTCACGTGCATACATTAGTAGTCCCAGGAAACAGTCCATCACTTTTGGGCCAGATTCCTCCTTGTGAAAGACAAAATTAAAGATTGTCCCGATGAAGACGTGATCTCAGTATTCTGCAATAATTGCACGAACGAAGGAATCCTCAACGCCATCAACTGCCGTCATGTATTACACTTCACTGACTTGGCAACCATAGTATAGAAGTACTGCGCAATGGAAAGCGCCTGGAAAACTCAAGCAGCTCGATGGGAACCACCGGTTTCCACTCAACCCCTCGTCCGGGCAAAAAGGATGCACCCTCGTGGGGCGCCCAACCCAATAGTAAAGAAATATAAGCCCATCACGGGCCGCGGAACCGTTCTGGAGGGATGGCTCGATAGGCCATGCAAAATACACACAACACCGGATACCATACCAACCCACAGCCTTAGAGCATCTTGGATACTCCGGCAAGTGGCCAAGAGCGGCGAGGATATCCTCACCAAAAACACCACGGAGCAACTCCCCCCGGAACACGACGACCACAGAGTATTGATAGTCTTCAAGACTTTTGCTTCAAACAATCGACGCAAGAGGGCACTCCGCGACCTCGCTGAAGTCTGCCAAGTCGCAACAATAAATCCTTGGAATGACACGACAATAACTTTCAAAGCCAGTGACAAACCAAAAATCCGGTCAGTCCGGGCACCAGCCGCCTTGGTCCTCAACCCAATTGTGGATGGCTTTCGGCTCACTAAAGTGCTCATGGATGGTGGAAGCGGACTAAACCTCATCTATGAGGACACACTGAATAAAATGAAAATAGACAGGAGCCGCATCGAGCATAGTAATACAACCTTCGGAGGGATCATTCCTAGCCGGGAGGCACGATGCGCGGGGAAAATTACACTCGATGTGGTATTCGGCACGCCGGAGAACTATCGGTCCGAAGAGATAACCTTCCAAGTGGCTCCTTTCAACAGTGGATATCATGCCCTGTTGGGGCGAGATGCATTCACATGCTTTCAAGCTATACCTCATTACGGGTATATGAAGCTCAAGATGCCCGGGCCGAACGGTATTATCACTCTTGCTAGTGATCCGGACATAGCCCTCCACGCCGAAAACAAAACAACATCGCTAGCCCTCGAGGCACTGTTTGAGGCCCTTGCGGCCAAAGAGTTAACCGCACTACGCTCTACGGTGGATAGGAACGGCTTAATCCTTGATAAGCATCCCAAATCCACCTTCTTCAAACCAGCAGATGAAATAGTCAAATTCCAAGTCCACCCGACGAACCCCAAGAAGACAGCTTCCATCAGGGCACAGCTGGACCCAATGGTTGATGCCACACTACGAACGTTCCAACGCGAGAACTGGGATATATTCGCCTAGCACCCTTCTGATATGCCAGGAATCCCACGCCGGCTAGCCGAACACAACCTCAATATATCGAAGGGATATAAGCCGGTCAAGCAAACACTGCGGCGCTTTTCCGAACCTAAATGACAAGCCATGGGGGAGGATCTAGCCAAGTTAATCGAGGCCGGATTCATTAGAGAAATAAAACACCCGGACTGGCTAGCAAACCTGGTGATGGTACCAAAGAAGGAAAAATCCTGGCGCATGTGCGTCGACTTCAAAGACCTTAATAAGTCTTGCCCTAAGGATCCCTTCCCCCTCCCCCACATCGATCAGATTATTGATACTACTGCAGGACACGACTCATCGTGTTTCCTCGACGCATACTCCAGATACCATCAAATTAAAATGAAGGAATCTGATAAAGCCGCAACGGCATTCATGATCCCATACGGGCCTTTCTGCTTCAACACTATGCCCTTTGGGCTTAAAAATGTTGGCGCCACCTACCAATGCATGATTCAAACATGCCTGGAGGAGCAAATCGTCAAGACAATGGAAGCATATGTGGATGACGTCGTCATCAAGACTAAATACGTCGAGTCATTAATAGATGACTTGCGTCTCACATTCGACAACCTCCAGACATATGACATTAAGCTCAATCCGGAAAAGTGTGTTTTCGGTGTTCCCGCCGAAAAGTTGCTGGGCTTCATCATTTCCAGTAGAGGAATTGAGGCAAATCTAGCCAAAATCTGAGCATTGCACCATTGGCTACACCAACCGACCTTAAACAGGTCCAAAAACTAGATGGATGCGTGGCAGCTTTAAGCCGCTTTATCTCCAGAGTAGGAGAAAAAGCATTGCCACTTTATCGCCTTCTCTGATGTACCGACCACTTCGAGTGGACGGAAGTGGTAAGGTTCTTTTAGCGAGCAACCCAATCTTGGCCACGCCAAACGTCGGCGAACCGATGTTATTATACATCTCTCCAATGCACCAGGTCGTGAGCGCAGTGCTCTTCGTTGAGCGAGAGGAGGACGGACACAAGTTCCTGAATGAAATATGCCCTAGAGGCAATAATAAAGTTGTTATTTATATTTCCTTATATCATGATAAATGTTTATTATTCATGCTAGAATTTTATTAACTGGAAACTTAGTACATGTGTGAATACATAGATAAAAAGAGTATCCCTAGTATGCCTCTACTTGACTAGCTCATTAATTAAGATGGTTAAGTTTCCTAGCCATGGACATGATGTGATGGACTAGACCCATCCGTTAGCTTAGCACTATGATCGTTTAGTTTATTGCTATTGCTTTCTTCATGACTTATACATGTTCCTATGACTATGAGATTATGCAACTCCCGAATACCGGAGGAACACTTAGTGTGCTATCAAACGTCACAACATAACTGGATGACTATAAAGATGCTCTACAGGTGTCTTCGATGGTGTTTGTTGAGTTGGCATAGATCGAGATTAGGATTTGTCACTCCGATTGTCGGAGAGGTTTCTCTGGGCCCTCTCGGTAATGCACACCACTATAAGCCTTGCAAGCAATGTGACTAATGAGTTAGTTATGGGATGATGCATTACGGAACGAGTAAAGAGACCTGCCGGTAACGAGATGGAACAAGGTATGATGATACCAACAATCGAATCTCGGGCAAGTAACATACCGATGACAAAGGGAACAACGTATATTGTTGTGCGGTTTGACCGATAAAGATCTTCATAGAATATGTAGGAGCCAATATGAGTATCCAGGTTCCGCTATTGGTTATTGACCGGAGACGTGTCTCGGTTATGTCTACATAGTTCTCGAACCCATAGGGTCCGCACGCTTAACGTTCGATGATGATTTGTATTATGAGTTATGTGATTTGATGTACCGAAGGTTGTTCGGAGTCCCGTATGAGATCACGGACATGATGAGTAGTCTCGAAATGGTCGAGGCGTAAAGATCGATATATTGGAAGGCTATATTCGGACATCGGAAAGGTTCCGAGTGATTCGGGTATTTTTCGGAGTACCGGAGAGTTACGGGAATTCGCCGGGGGAAGTAGTGGGCCTTAATGGGCCATACGGGAAAGGAGAGAAGGGCCTCAAGGGGTGGCAGCGTGCCCCCCATGGGCTGGTCCGAATTGGAGTAGGAGGGGGTGGCGCCCCCCTCTTTCCTTCTCCCTCTCCCTCTCCTTCCTTCTTCTCCTACTTGGACTAGGAAAGGGGGAAACCTACTCCTACTAGGAGTAGGACTCCCCCTTGGGCATGCCATGAGAGGGCCAGCCCTCCTACTCCTCCCCTCCTTTATATACAGGGGAGGGGGCACCCCATAGACACACAAGTTGATTGTTTAGCCGTGTGCGGTGCCCCCCTCCACATATTTCCACCTCGGTCATATCGTTGCAGTGCTTAGGCGAAGCCCTGCGTCGGTAGCTTCATCATCACCGTCACCACGCCATCGTGCTGATGAAACTCTCCCTCGACCTGAGCTGGATCTAAAATTCGTGGGACATCATCGAGCTGAACATGTGCAGATCGCGGAGGTGCCGTACCTTCGGTTCTAGGATTGGTCGGATCATGAAGACGTACGACTACATCAACCGCGTTGTTATAACGCTCCCGCTTATGGCCTACGAGGGTACATGGACTACACTCTTCCCCTCTCGTTGCTATGCATCACCTAGATAGATCTTGCATGTGCGTAGGAAATCTGTTGAAATTACTGCATTTCCCAACAGTTCCCACTCCAGAAACCGGTATACTACGTATCCACTGTCCTTACACCATGCAAATCTCGGTACCCACATTACCAAAAGATAGCATATGGGGTATTCATGGCATCCCGGAAGCTACGACACTACTTCCAAGAGTGCTCGATTACAGTGGCTTCTGAAGTACCACTTAATGACATAATAAATAACCGCGACGCTACGGGTCAGATTGCTAAGTGGGCTATTGAGCTCCTACCATTTGACATAACATACAAACCACGCTGGGCCATTAAATCCCAAGTATTGGCCGACTTCGTCGCCGAATGGACAGAGGTCGAACTCCCTAAAGAGTACGACATATATTCCAACTGGGTCATGTACTTCGATGGATCTAAAATGCTGGCTGGTTTAGGAACAGGCGTCGTTTTAATGTCCCCCACTGGAGACACAGTCCAGTATGTACTCCAAATATTATACATAGACTCCAACAATGCAGCTAAATATGAGGCCTTATTGCACGGTCTTCGGATGGCTACCTCCATGGGCATACAACGCCTGGAGGTGGGCAGGGATTCAAACCTCGCAAATATCCCAGATAAATAAATGGAGACTTCGATGCCAAGGATCAAAAGATGGCGGCCTACCATAACGCCGTACTCAAAATATCAGCACGGTTCGAGGGACTCGAGTTCCATCATGTTGCTCGAGAGAGTAATCAAGCGGCGGACGTCCTCGCTCGCATGGGCGCCAAGCGCGACCCCGTCCCGCCTAACATCTTTTTGGAAAGGCTCTTCAAGCCATCCGTGGTATGGCAGGATGAGAGCGGCAACACTAGTCCAGATCCAACTATACCCTAGATTCCGAACACAATACCGATATCATCGGGGGCTCAACCACCAAAATAACACCATCGGCCCATCTAATAAGGGCAGTAATTTCCCCATGGACCGAACCGTTCTTGGCCTACCTTAATAGGCGAGAGCTCCCGGCGGACCAGAATGAGGCTCGCTGCATTGTTCGGTGCTCGAAAGCCTACAAGGTCCATGACGGAGAGCTCTACAAGAAAAGTGCTACCGGAGTCCTTCAAAGATGTATCTCCGAAGAAGAAGGACGACAACTCCTAGCTTAAATCCATGATGGCCTCGGCGGTCACCACGCCGCTGCTCGGGCCCTTGTAAGTAAGGCCTTTCGTATAGGATTCTTCTGGCCGACGGCCCGAGCAGACGCCCAGGACTTGGTCCAATGTTGTGTCAGATGCCAGCTCTTCGCTAATCAAAGCCATATGCCGCCTATTGCACTACAAACAATCCCCATTACTTGGCCTTTTGTGGTCTGGGGGCTTGATATGGTGGGACCCCTTAAAGGAGGGAGCCATAAGAAAAAATATCTGCTAGTCATGGTAGATAAATTCACCAAGTGCATAGAGGCCAAACCAGTTAAAACGGCCGAAGCTGGACCAGTGATAGACTTTATATCAGGTGTCGTGCACCATTATGGTTTCCCACACAGCATCATCACCGATAACGGCTCCAATTTCACAGCCGATGAAGTAAAATCCTGGTGTGCTAAATTGGGCATCAAACTCGATTACGCCTCGGTCTATCATGCGCAAACAAACGGTCAAGTCGAACGAGCCAATGGTCTTATTATTAGTGGCATTAAGCCTAGACTAGTGCAGTCTTTGAAAGAATCAGACAAGCATTGGGTTGAGGACCTCGACTCCGTACTCTGGGGGCTGCGGACCATGCCCAATCGCACTACCAGATATACACCCTTCTTCATGGTGTACGACATAGAGGCTGTGCTGCCCTGCGACATTATTCATGACTCACCTCTAGTGCGCATGTATGAAGAGAGAGAGGCTGAGCTTGATCGGAAGGACGGCTTAGATGCCCTGAAGGAGGAGCGCGACGTTGCAAAAGCCCGTTCCGCATTTTATCAATAGCAAGCTCGCAGATATCAAAGCAGAGAAGTGCGGGACAAGAGCTATAACATCGGCAAACTCGTTCTATGCTTACCAGAGAAGAAAAAGGACAAACTCAAGCCCAAGTGGGAGGGTCCCTTCATCATAGATGAAGTTCTCACTGGAGGAGCGTACCGCTTGCGTGATGCATCGGACAACCGCTTGGAGCCGAACCCGTGGAATGCCGCCAGACTCCAAAGATTCTACGCCTAGAGCCAGACTCTTTGTTCGTCTTCTTCTCCCTTTGTTTCCATTGTTTTCTTTTGCTCTCTTTAAATTTTCTTTTAGCTCTTTAGCTCTTGTGCGGCCAAACCGCACACCTATGATATACACATCCTTAAATGTATACACTCACAATACCTGAGGGCTTCCTTTACAGAAGCTTATTATTATTTTCCGAGCATCAAGCTCAACACATATGTGTCCTCTTCTGCATATGTACCTTTTCTTTGCCATTATATGCATCGTTATGACTTCAGTTTTGGCCAAGCTGGGTTGCCTGGCTCCTGTGCTTATGCCCTATGTTCCTATTTGTTTGGCTAGAGCATAAAGGGAGCACCTCTGCGATTGTTACTGCCGGGTCATCCGGATGTGTACCTCATACTGGGTGAAGCCGAAAGCTAGCATTCTTAAGGGAATATTCGGCCGGTGAACTAAAGACATTTTACCTTCATCACACCATGAACACCCAGATGTTACGTATACCGCGATTCTTCAATCACAGTTCGGACATGCATAGTAATGCATATCCGCCCAAGGAAAGGAACCCTTAACGAAACTATTCTCCCTGGAAGGAGTTTCTTACAATCAAAATGTAATATAACATAGCTAGCTGGATACAACTTTTCTGTTCAAGAAACTATGACCCCTACGCCTGGTTTCCACGCATGCCCCGGTTTATATTACTGAGCGGGTATTTGGAAACACTCCGAGCCTTCGGGTCCAGAGGTTGAAGCGAAAAGGTCTGCCATGACAATCGTTTTACAATCCGGCTAGGGACAAATTTGTCAATTGAAGTACATAGTCATTTGGACTCCAAAACTTCTTCCTCTATGCCGTCTAACAGGTTGTCTAGCTTACAATCCTGTTGGGAATATTTGGCGGCTACCTTAACTTGGTCATATACCAAACTAACTGGTATTTCTTTTCCATCTGACCCCTTAGGTCTGACCCGGGCCATATGATTTGGATCGAGCTTGGTGTACCTTGTTTTTACCATGGCCCAGGCCTCTCGTGCACCTTCTCGGCAAGCCGATATCTTCCATAATCGGAAGTGCCGCCGAGCTCCCTAGAATAGCTTCACTGGCTCCTCCATACTTCCTGGAGGAGAGGCAGGCGGCCACAAAGCTTTGGCAAATGCTCCACATTGCTTGCTAGTTCGCTCGTGCAATTGAGGCAGCTCTTGCAGAAGGTCGCCTTGAGAGCCGGACATTTCCTCTCCGGAACGGCCAGTCAGCATACCTGCAGACATAAACCTGTCAGATAATTTCTTCGCTGAAATGTATAAGGATGAGGTGAAAAACATATTGAATATGCCGCCTTGTAGCCTCCTATTCTCCTTAACAGCGTCAGCTAGCTGGGCTTGCACATCTTTTAGTTCTTCGCCCAGCAGGGTGTTGGAATCCTGCAGCTTGTTCTTTTCCTCCCTGACCTGTGTCAGCACACGTTCGCCTACTGCATGTTACCATTTGGCCTCTTGTTCACCGTCCTGGGCAATTTTCAGTTTTTCCCTTAGTTGATCTACTGATCTTGTCAGCGGAAACACAACGGTATTAATATTAGTGGTATATGATTATACTTTTTTCTGATGAGGGGAAACATTACCACGTGGTCCCCCCTTAGATTTCTCCAATTCGACGGTAGCCGCAGCTAGCTGGGTCTGACACTTTTCCAGCTCTTGAGACAGCAGTCTATTCTTCTCCGTGAGTACCTGATTATACAATGATCCTTAAATCAATTGTATCAACTACTTCAAGCTTCGGGGGCTACTGGTATATGAGTATCAAATTTACACTTACCCGCATATATTTTAAATGCTGGTCCATGGCCATGGCAAGTCAATCCCGAGCAGCTCGGATGTAGGCATCGGCCGAGATGAAGGCATTGAATGCCTCTTTTGAAAACCTGGGGACGCAAAGAGTGGCCCTCCGGCGCCGATGATTCATGGTGCTCTCCACTTTAGAGTTTGTGATAGACATATCATCTGAATCCTCTGCGGAAGGACAGTCTGGCGCCACTCCCGTGCCAGCCCCTATCCTTAGGGCAGGATCTGGAATCTGACTGGTGGAGGCGCGACCGGTAGGATCCGCAGACATAGTCCGGTAGATGCTTTTCCTGATAAAATGGAGCGGATAATGTCATAGTTTGATGTGAAGACCAGGAGGCATGTTTAAAAAGAAAGCCATACCTCTTTGATGAAGGTTCTACTGCACTATCATTCACCTTTCTCTTCGAAGATGTGCTTGGCGCGGGCACTGCTCTCCTAGGAGATGCCTCTGGTGCATGTTGCGTCATCGAGCGTCTCCCCTTTGGAGCATGAAAAAGTGCGGTGGGTGAGGCATAATGAGGAAGCTCTTTCGAAGAAGGTGTCTCTTGATTACTTACATGTGAGGCAGGAATGAGGCCGGGATAGTTGGCCACGATTGGCACTACTGTGCCATCATAGCTCGCCTGGTAGAATACTCCCTTCTTGGGCTCCCAAATATGTCTGGATCCTCTTCGAATCCGGGGTCAAGGTCCCGGTTGTGATCCTCTAGATGTGGGGCGGGGTTATGGATCCCCTCGGTAACCTTATGTCATTCCTGTTATAAATAGATGGGTTAATGTCCATTAAAAGCGATTCAGGGAGAGGATTGAGTAAATCGGTGGGATTAGAGCTCACGCAGCTCGGAGGATTGTACATGGAAAATCCATCTCGACGGTTAAGACGAGTGAACTCCTCTTCCTCCCCTTTGTACAGTTCGGCCAATATTTTGACCAAAGCGGCGGGGGTGTCTAGACCCTTCCGACCGTAGCGTGAGGCATCATCCTCCCCGTTATACTGCCACATGGGAAGCCCTCTGTATTGGAGTGGCTAGACCCCCCACACTATGGAAGTCGCCATCACCTTGATTATTGATAATCCAGACTGGGCAAGTGTCCTTATCTTGCCCATCAATTGACGGACATCCGCGCTATATTCCTCCTCGAGGCTCCGGGGGTGCCAGCTGTGGCGTTTTTTCAATGGAGCACTTGAAAATTTGGGAAGACCCATTCGAACTGGGTCGGGGAGAGCAACATCCTCAATATAGAACCATTTTGAGGGCCATTCTTCGGGCACCTTCTTCGGCGTGCCGAATAGGTATCCGGTCCCGACTATGCGCCATACTTCGGCGCCGCCCACCTCGAATATCGACCGTTGTCGGTTGCGAGGGACGAGGCAGAATAGCTTCCTCCACAAATCAAAGTGGGCTTCACAGCCTAGGAAAAGCTCGCACAGGGCAACAAAACCCGCGATGTGCAGGATAGAGGCCGGCATGAGCTTGTGCAGTTGGAGGCCGTAATACTCCGAGAGTCCACAGAGGAAAGGGTGGACTGGAAACCCAACACCTCTCAACAAGTAAGATATGAAGCACACCCGTTCCCCTGGTTGGATTGGGGAAATTTTCTACCAGAACTTCGCCTATGAAGGAGGTCAATCCTGCTCGAACAGGGACCAGATCCATGGGGGGAAGGAATCCATGTGTTTGGAGCTTAACCAAATGCTCATGGGATACAGAGCATCTCTCACAATCGCCTTTTTTGGAGCTGTGAGGGAGGGATGAGGAACTAGGGACGTTAGCCATGTTGAATGGTTTCCCCTGGCAAGGCTTTGAGGATTTTTTTTCGCTAGGTGAGGAATGGATCTGAGATCCAATCCCTTTAAATAGAGGCCTTTCTTACATGGACAGGGGAGTTATGTGCAAAAAATACCCCGACCTCACGTATTCGCTCAACACATGGAAGTAGAAGGTGTGGAGGCACAAAAGCCGATGGGTGTGACATTAAATGGAAGGCTAAATACAGCTTTTAAGTTAGGTACTTTGAAGTAATCAGAGGAGCAACCCGCCTTGCAATGCCGAAGACAATCTGCATGCCAGACACCTCGTCATTGAAGCATGGTTCATGGGCTACTGAGGGAGTCCTGGATTAAGGGGTCCTCGGGTATCCGACCTGTGTGACGTGGGCCAGACTATTGGGCCATGAAGATACAAGATAGAAGACTTCCTCCCGTGTCCAGATGGGACTCTCATTTGGGTGGAAGGCAAGCTAGGCGGCCGGATCTATTATTTCTTTTCTATGTAACCTCCTTTTTACAACTCTAGGCCCCTCCGGTGTCTATATAAATCGGAGGGTTTAGTCCGTAGAGGCAATCATAATCTGACAGGCTAGACTTCTAGGGTTTAGCCATTACGATCTTGTGGTAGATCAACTCTTGTAACCCTCATATTTATCAATATCAATCAACCAGGACGTAGGGTATTACCTCCATCAAGAGGGCCCAAACCTGGGTAAAACATCGTGTCCCCTGTCTCCTGTTACCACCAACCTTAGACGCACAGTTCGGGACTCCCTACCCGAGCTCCGCCAGTTCTGACACCGACACCCTCTACTTGAACATGGTGCTTTATGCTTCATATTATTATCCAATGATGTGTTGCCATCCTATGATGTCTGAGTAGATTTTCGTTGTCCTATTGGTAATTGGTGAATTGCTATGATTGGTTTAATTTGCTTGTGGTTATGTTGTTGTCCTTTGGTGCCCATCATATGAGCGCGCGCGTGGATCACACCATAGGGTTAGTTGTATGTTGATAGGACTATGTATTGGAGGGCAAGAGTGACAGAAGCTTCAACCTTGCATAGAAATTGATGCATACGGGATTGAAGGGGGACCAATATATCTTAATGCTATGGTTGGGTTTTACCTTAATGAACGTTAGTAGTTGCGGATGCTTGCTAATAGTTCCAATCATAAGTGCATAGAATTCCAAGTCAGGGATGACATGCTAGCAGTGGCCTCTCCCACATAAAACTTGCTATCGGTCTAGTAACGTAGTCAATTGCTTAGGGACAATTTCGCAACTCCTACCACCACATTTTCACACTCGCTATACTAAATTTATTGCTTCTTTACCTAAAAAGCCCCTAATTTTTATTTACGTGCTCTTTATATTCTGGCAAACCCATCCCGTTACACCTACAAAGTACTTGTAGTTTCATACTTGTTCTAGGTAAAGCGAACATTAAGCGTGCGTAGAGTTGTATCGGTGGTCGATAGAACTTGAGGGAATATTTGTTCTACCTTTATCTCCTCGTTGGGTCGACACTCTTACTTATCGAAAGAGGCTAAAATTTATCCACTATACTTGTGGGTTATCAAGACCTTTTTCTGGCGCCGTTGCCGAGGAGTTATAGCGTGGGATGAATATTCTCGTGTGTGCTTGTTTTCTTTATCACAAATAGTTTTCATTTTGTGATCTTTTTTATATCTTTAGTTATGGGTAGGAAACAAAAAATACCAAAAAAATTAGTGGTACCTACTGAAGGAATGGTTGAAGAACCACTCAAAATCTATCACACTACTGAAGCTTTTTACTTGGATCATTTTCGATCCCTATGTGCTTGGGCTGAAACCCCAACTAATTTAGTTGAGGGCAAATCTTTAGATGAGCATGCTTGTTATGTGCGACACCGCATATCTGAAAAAGGGAGACTTTTACTGGATCAAATTCATCATTTGCAGTGCTATGCTTGGAATTTATGTGAAATATATGATTGTACTTGTTGTTCTAAAGACCCTAAGAAACACCTTCCTTACAAATGTGAGTTTAGTGATAATGGAATCGTATCTTAGTATACTAAGGGTGTTTATAATTACTATGATGTTCAACAAATTGAAGAATTTGTTGCTTTTAGGGGTACCTATGAAATTGCTTCTTTTATTGAAGAGTGTGATACTACTCTCTACAAATCTGAAAATTTGGCCATACTTAAATATTACTATGATAATTATGCTTCTAATCCTTATATTAAACCATATATTGAGGACTCCTCCGCTGTCCAAGAAGAGACTAATATTTTGCAGGAGTCTATGGAAGAAGAAATTAATGACATTGTGATCTCATTGGATGAAAAAGCTGAGGAGGAGAGCGAAGAACAAAAGGAGGAACAACGGATTGATCACCCGTTCCCACCATCTAATGAGAGTAACTCTTTATCCCATACATTTTTTAATTTCCCTTCGAATTTACCGAAGGATGAATGCTATGATGATTGTTATGATCCCATTGATTCTTTTGAAATATCCCTTTTTGATGATGCTTGCTATGCTTGTGGCCAAGATGCCAATATGAATTATGCTTATGGAGATGAACTTGCTATAGTTCCTTGTATTAAACATGAAATTCTTGCTATTGCACCCACACATGATAGTCCTATTATCTTTTTGAATTCTCCCTACTACACTATATTGGAGAAGTTTGCCCTTATTAAGGATTATATTGATGGGTTGCGTTTTACTACTCCACATGATGATTTTGATAGATATAATATGCATGTGCTTGCTGCTCCTACTTGCAATTATTATGAGAGAGGAACTACATCTCCGCCTCTCCATCGCGACAACGATCTACACCAACACCTCCGTCATCTTCACCAACATCTTCATCACCTTCCCCCATCTATCTACAGCGGTCCACTCTCCCGCAACCCGATGTACCCTCTACTTGAACATGGTGGTTTATGCTTCATATTATTATCTAATGATGTGTTGCCATCCTATGATGTCTGAGTAGATTTTCGTTGTCCTATCGGTAATTGGTAAATT
The DNA here is from genome assembly GCF_018294505.1 of Triticum aestivum. Classification (NCBI taxonomy): domain Eukaryota; kingdom Viridiplantae; phylum Streptophyta; class Magnoliopsida; order Poales; family Poaceae; genus Triticum; species Triticum aestivum. Next base: position 415,365,955 of record NC_057800.1, read on the forward strand.
GCTATGATTGGTTTAATTTGCTTGTGGTTATGTTGTTGTCCTTTGGTGCCCATCATATGAGCGCGTGCGTGGATCACACCATAGGGTTAGTTGTATGTTGATAGAACTATGTATTGGAGGGAAAGAGTGACAGAAGCTTCAACCTAGCATTGAAATTGATGCATACGGGATTGAAGGGGGGCCAATATATCTTAATGTTATGGTTGGGTTTTACCTTAATGAACGTTAGTAGTTGCGGATGCTTGCTAATAGTTCCAATCATAAGTGCATAGAATTCCAAGTCAGGGATGACATGCTAGCAGTGGCCTCTCCCACATAAAACTTGCTATCGGTCTAGTAACGTAGTCAATTGCTTAGGGACAATTTCGCAACTCCTACCACCACATTTTCACACTCGCTATACTAACTTTATTGCTTCTTTACCTAAAACAGCCCCTAGTTTTTATTTATGTGCTCTTTTTATTCTTGCAAACCTATCCCGTTACACCTACAAAGTACTTCTAGTTTCATACTTGTTCTAGGTAAAGCGAACGTTAAGCATGCGTAGAGTTGTATCGGTGGTCGATAGAACTTGAGGGAATATTTATTCTACCTTTATCTCCTCGTTGGGTTTGACACTCTTACTTATCGAAAGAGGCTACAATTGATCCCCTGTACTTGTGGGTTATCAGCGGGCACACCGGCATCGTCGCACGGTCACTTCATCAAGCCGACATTGACCGCGTCACAAGTCACGACGTGCGTTGGCATGGCCGCACTGTTGTTTCTTCAAGCCGATGTCCATCACGCCGAATTGCTTCAACACCTCGGCTAACATGGCAGCTGCAACATCTGCTTACCGACCCGCTCTGTCACCTCGGCTAGACCTGGGGCTTCGCCATCTCTTCATCAACCTACTCCGGAGACGGCGTCACCAGGCGATCAGCTTTGTCATGTTAGCTGGAGCGGGGGCTTTGCCTCGGCAAGCCAAGCTTTGGGAGCATGGCCATGTCATCACTTCATCGCCCATCAGGCAATGGGTGTGCGGACCGAGTCCCTATTTTGGGAGTAACCTTTCTTCAGATTGCTACAACAGATAAACTAGGTGTTATTAATCCTAGTAATTTTTCTTGCTTAGGTTTACTTTTTCCGAGGAATTATTACTCTGGTTTGTTCCATCATCTATACACAGGTCTGTCAAATGATGGCCACATTAACGATGGTTGTGTGATGGTCCGGTCAGTTTCCTGTCCGCAGTTCGGTGAACGCCTCATCGGGGACACGGACCGCCCTGTAAATACAGGCTTTGTCACGCCAGCGCCCTGCACCGACATTGGCTTCGACGCCAGGCCACATCTCTTTAAAAATATTTTGCATTAATTAATTATGCGAGGATTTATTAAATATTTGTATTATTATTTTTTAGACTGCACTATTTTACATGTGTAGGTAATCGACTTCGACTGTGTCACGCGGTCACTTCGGCAAGCCGACGTCGTCGTCCCAATTGGCATAAATCGGCTTGCGTGATCACCTTGTTGGTCAAATTGCCATTCCAACATGTTCGGTTGCCTTAGGGACTTTGGCATCGTTGAGAGAGCTCTACCTCATCGAGTGTTCGGCACACAGGCCATATTTCTTTTATTACTCACTTTGCATAAATTATTAATTATGCTCCAAATTTATTTTATTTTATTATTATTACTATTATCTCCGGCTTGCACTATTTTCTGTGCACAGGTAAATGATCCGGGTTGGGCAGCGCTGTCACCTCGGCGTACCGACATACCACGTCACCTCGGCTGGACCGGGGGCTTCTTCATCACTTCATTAACCCAAGCTGGGAACTTCGACGTCATATTGTCGGCTTGCTCCATCACCTCATACGGACTGGGGGTTCTACCTCGCCACATCGGCTGTGCTATGTCGCCACTTCAGAGTGCCGAGCTCTTTGCTCTGCCACCTCGGGACCAGCTTGGGGGCAGGGACCTCGTCCAGCTGTAAGCTCAGACCATGCATCAACACCGAGCACATTAACCAGCTAAGTTGCTTCCATGCTCAGTTTGTTTTTCTTGTTCGGTTCGACCAAACATTATATTTATGCTAAAATATGTTTGTCAAAAACGAGGTTTGTTAAAAACCACTTTTCATTGCCCGTGTTAACTAGGGCTCTTTAATTTATATGAGCCATTTTATAATAAGTGTTCTTCTTCTAAGTCGTTGCAAAGTCTTTTTCTACCACTCCTTTTTTGACTCGAGTGTGTGGTCAATAGCCGGATAGCCTGCTTTCTCTCTAATGCCACTCGAGTTTAGTTCGCTAAACTGGCTTAACGAGCAGTAGTCCGCCTTCGGGATAGGAGGTTGCAGCCATAGGCTGACCCGTTTGAAGTCATGAGATCGGATGTGTCATATTAATGCATGACAGAAGCACAAAAGTAAGACCAATTTTCGGATTGGCACCAAATGACTTGATTTAGTTAGGGCGTAAAGTTTTTACTGAAGTTTTTTGGTTTTCCAAGCCTATGGCACTTCTAAACTATTTCTGTGTTTCCAGCATAAGTCTCGCAGTGCAACGCCGGACACCTTTAGAGATTCGGCAAAAAAACATTCTCGAATATTGCTATATATGCATCAATTCCGAATTGTGTCTTCGGTCAATAGTTGGGTTGCCCGGCTCCTATGCTTGCCTCCTATGTTCCGCTTTGTTCGGCTAGGTGTGCAAAGGGAGAACCACTGCGATTGTACTTCCAGCTCGAATGGTTAAGCACCTCAGTGGAGAAGGCCGAAAACTGACTGTCACAATGGGCGTAAACTGATCAGCGATCCGATGACGGTGTCAAACTATAGATCGATACTGATTACCCTGTGATAAACGATGGGCCTTTCATAACATTGGCCGAAGTGTTAATGGCTAGACTTCGGTCGGTGCCGAACACTAACCGGGGGCTTGTAGCTAGCTTCCCCAGGTTAAAGCTCCCATGACTAAGTGAAAGTTATAAAGCCCGCATATCTGATTGCATTGTTTCCGCTAACACAACCGCCTCCGGGCACCAAGGCGTCGGCTAAGGGTTGTCTTGTTACTGCGGAAACACCTTGCGTAGTATCTACAAAGGGGTAGAAGCCGACGATGGGCCACTTTCAACCGATCAACAGTCGCACCGGAGTCAAATAAACATATATCATCAGTGTTTGTATTCAGCATACAAGCGCTGCCTTCTGTAATTATCGTTATAAAGCCATAAATATGCATCAATGTGACTTAAGATTTTGGCCACGCTGGGTTGCCTAGCTCCTATGCTTACCCCTACGTTCCCGATTGTTCGGCTAGGCGGTAAAGGGAGCACCTCTGTGGTTGTTACTATCAGGTCATCCGAGTTAGTACCTCAGACTGGGTGAAGCCGAAAGATAGTGATCTTAAAGGATATAATTGGTCGGCAACGACGGAAGTGAAAATGTAGGTTCACTAAAGAACACACAGTTCGGGAACTTTCCCCAAACTAAATCCTCAATATTTTTCTCCCAAATTGATCAGAGGTGAGGTTTCATGATCATGGTCGGCATGACAACCCAAAGAAAGGAACCGATAGCGGGACTATTTTCTTTGGAAGATGTTTTTTACATTACATAGTAATATAACATTCTCTCTGCATACCTTTGTTTATAAAACCGTATGGCCGGATTGCCTTGTTTGTCGTAAATCTTTGCCCTCATAAAGGCTTTATGAAGTAGGACAAACACTCCCCGGCTACTAGACGAGGAGGTTGAAGCCGATGGTCGGTTAACAAAGTTTTGTACAGTGCGGATCCGAGCATTAATGATGCAGAATACGTGGATACGTAGAATCATTACACATAATTTGTGATTTTACTTCAGATATCGATCCTTAATTCGGCCACTCGTGCCCACACTAAGGCTTGGGGGCTACTGGGCTTCGGGCTTATCATTTTCTAATATTAAGGGGCACATTGATCACTTGATCTGGTGTTTCCACCCAACCTGTGTCTCGGGGGCTACTGCGTTGCCTATTCAATGCAGAAAATTCAAAGTGCTCAGTGTTCGGCTTGACCGAACTATGGGCAAACGCGTCTTCGGACAACAATAGGTACCATCTGGGACTTATCCGGCATCAAGCTAATATATTACAGCGACTTCTCAAAACCCTCTCTCAAGGGCCCGTTCGCCGATCACTATTTCCTCTAATATATTACACCACATTTCTATTCCTAAGTATGCTACCGAGCTGGGAATTGATCCTTAGGCCGATTTTACGAATCGACCTAAGTCTCAGGAGCTACTAGGGTCAGCGGTTTGATTTTATCCTTCAGGTGCATCCCGAATATTAGGCCAACACACACCTTGGGGACTACTGGCTATACATCTCGGCAGAGAATGCATTGCACAAATCAGAATTAAATTCATATAAATCAGCCCATGACCGAGGTGGTGCACCACCTCGGATACAATCCGGCGTTGGAGCCCGGATACAGTCCGACGTTGGTGCTCGAGTGCAAAAGATACCTCGGAAGCAGTCTGGCATAAATCTTGGTTGCAAGTGGCTGGCTCCATAGAGGGCATCTCCGACATTAAGCTCGGTTCTACCCTTTTAACTTTTTCAAGGCCGAGGTAATCTATGACACTTCAGATACAGTCCGGCATTGGAGCTCAGATACATTCCGGCATTGGAGCTCGGAAGCGGTCCAGCGTTGGTGCTCGGCTGCAAAAGATATCTCGGATGCAGTCTGGCGTTGGAGCTCGGATGCAAGAGGACACCGCCGCACAGGAACAACTTCAAACCCGAGGTGTGGCGTAAAAAAATAATAAGGCATTGCTAAAGGTCGAAAACTTAAAGGGGCTCCTCGGATACCTGATGTGTAGACTCTTCGGATTCACTTCGGCGATCCTCAAGATCGAAGATGAGAAGATTTGTTGAACCAGTTTTGAAGACCGACGACCGAAGATGAAGAACAATTCGGAAGAATCGAGGAGCGTCCCCAACTTGAAGGCTGGTTCAGGGGGCTGTTGACATTGTCCTGGACTAGGGGGTACTCACCACGTCGTCCCCCGGTTAGGTTGATCGGGCCGAGGACCCTCATGGCGGTTCACTCACGGGCCACTTCGGGCAGCCCATGCCGCATACAAGGAGGTTTCTACAAGACTTGGCGCACAAGCCGAGGACTCTCCTGGCCTCTGGTGTGCTATATAAACCGAGGCCAGGCTAGATAATACAACATCTAATATTCATTAGAACAATCTCGTGGTAGATACATGTACTCTATACTACACCCCATATGAATACAATCAAAAGCAGGACGTAGGGTTTTACCTCCATCAGGAGGGCCCAAACCGAGGTAAAATCCCGTGTCCATGTTACCATCGCTCCAAGACACCTAGCTTAGGACCCCTACTATGAGATATGCTGAATATAGAACCGACAAGCACGTCTTCCCATTACAAGATAAATAGATCAAGTTGGCCAAACAAAACCAAAATATCGGAGAAGAAATACGAGGCTATATGAAATCATGCATATAAGAGATCAAAGAAACTCAAATAACTTTCATGGATATAAAAAGATAGATTTGATCATAAACTCAAAGTTCATCGGATCCCAACAAACACACCGCAAAAGAATTACATCATATGGATCTCCAAGAGACCATTGTATTGAGAATCAAACAAGAGAGAGGAAGCCATCTAGCTACTAACTACGGACCCGAAGGTCTACAAAGAAGTACTCACGCATCATCAGAGAGGCACCAATGGAAGTGGTGAACCCCTCTGTGATGGTGTCTAGATTGGATCTTGTGGTTCTGGACTCTATGATGGCTAGAATTGATTTTTGTCGACTCCCATAGGGTTTCTGGAATATTTGGGTATTTATAGAGCAAAGAGGTGGCCCGGGGGGCACCTAAGGTGGGCACAACCCACCAGGGCGCGTCTGGGCCCCCAGGCGTGCCCTGGTGGGTTGTGCTCCCCTCGGAGCACCCCCAGGCACTTCTCCGGCCCATTGGGTGTCTTCTGGTCCAAAAAGAATCCACAAAATGTTTCGCTGCTTTTGGACTCCATTTGGTATTGATTATCTACGATGTAAAAAACATGCAAAAAACAACAACTGGCACTTGGCACTATGTCAATAGGTTAGTACCAAAAAATGATAAAAATGACTATAAAATGATTATAAAACATCCAAGATTGATAATATAACATCATGGAACAATCAAAAATTATAGATACGTTGGAGACGTATCAGCATCCCCAAGCTTAATTCCTGCTCGTCCTCGAGTAGGTAAATGGTAAAAACAGAATTTTTGATGTGGAATGCTGCCTAACATGTCATATCATATTATTTTCTTTATAGCATGGACTTTTATACTGTTCGAAGCAATAGTATAGTTTCGACATGGTAACTTAAATACTCAATCATATCAAAAAGCAACCATGTCTTTCAAAATATCAATGCTAAAATAAGATATCCCTAGCCCATCATGCTCAATCATTGATCCATTCATGAAGCACACTCGCATATTAACTACACCCAATGCTCAAGTACGATCATAGTGCCTCCTAGTTGGTGCTTTTATAAGAGAAGATGGAGACTCAAATTCAAAAATAAAAATTGCATAAGTTAAAAGAAAGGCCCTTCGCAGAGGGAAGTAGGGATTTGTAGAGGTGCAAGAGCTCAAAGCAAAAATTGAGAGATAAAAACATTTTGGGAGGCATACTTTTCCCACCAACGAAAATGACTTGGAGTTCCCAACACTTTCCATGCTAGATATATCATAGGCGATTCCCAAACAGAAATTGAAGTTTATTCCTTTTTCCACCATACTTTCACTTTCCATGGCTAACCGTATCCACGGGTGCCTTCCATACCAACACTTTCCAAGGAATTTATTATTTGACAACATAAAGTAAATTCATTCTTCATTTTGGGACTGGGCATCCCTAATGACTTTGCCTTACTCTCGTGCAATGACAAGTGAATAAACACTCATCGTGAGAATAACACATCTAGCATGGAAAATATTAGCCACCCTCACCGCCTCGCCAGCGGTACGAGCACACAAAAGAGAAATTTATTTTGAATATTAGAGATGGCACATACAAATTTGCTTAGAACGGCAAAAGAATACCGCATATAGGTAGATATAGTGGACTCATGTGGCAAAACTGGTTTAAAGGGTTTTGGATGAACAAATAGTGATCATACTTAGTGCAAAATGAAGGCTAGCAAAACATTGGGAAGCGACCAACCAAAAACCGAATAATCTCATAAGCGAGCATTAAGCATAGTTAACACTGAATAATGCCCCACAAGTAGGAGATAATTTCATTGCATAACTATTCACTTTCGTGCTTGCATAGGGAATCACAAACCTTAACACCAATATTCTTACTAAAGCATAATTACTCATCAACATGACTCACATATCACATCATCATATCTCAAAACTATTACTAAGAATCAAGTTTATTTTGTCCAATGATCTTCACGAAAGTTTTTATTATATCCTTCTTGGATATCTATCACTTCTGCACTAATTTTCAAGTGTTGCTTTTGACAAGCTCAAACAAATATAAGTGAAGATCATGAGCATAATATTTCTTTCTCTCAAATTAATTTAAGCGAAGCAAGATAGAATTTCTTGAAAATTTTACTAAATCTCAAATAAATCTAAGTGAAGCAAGAGAGCATTTCTTCAAAAATACTAAAGCACACCATGCTCAAAAAGATATAAGTGAAGCACTAGACCAAATCCATAGCTCATAAAAATTTAAGTGAAGCATAGGGAGCAATTCTAACAAGTCATGGAATAATTTTGGCTCTCTCAAATAAGTATGTCCAGAAAGGGATCAAGACTAAAAACACAAAATAAAAGAATCAAAGACTCATATCATACGAGACGCTCCAAGCAAAACATATAGTATGTGACGAATAAAAATATAGCTTCGAGTAAAATACCGATGGTCGTTAGAACAAAAGAGGGGATGCCACTCGGGGGAATCCCCAAGCTTAGTTGCTTGCTCCCTTTTGGATAATAGCTTGGGATGCCGGGGCAGCCCCAAGATTAGGCTCTTCTTACTCCTTATTCCTTCATCCATCGCAAGATAACCCAAAACTTGAAAACTTCAATCACACAAAACTCAGCAAAAACCTTCGTGAGATCCGTTACTATCAGAAAACAAATAACTACTATAAGTGCTGTAGTAAACTAATTCATATTTTGTTACTGAATTATATCTACTATATTCCAACCTTTCTATGGCAAAATCTCATCAAAGAAAACCATAGAATCATCAAAACAAGCACACAACACAAACAAAACAGAATCTGTCAAAAGCAGAACAGTCTGTAGAAATCTGGATATTTCGAATACTTTTGTAACTCGAAAAACTCTGAAATCTTAGGAAGACCTTGGAAATTTGTATATTAATCTACTGCAAAAGGAATTGGTATTTTATCGCTCTCTGGTTAAAAATAAAAATTATTTTTGCGAGCGCAAAAGTTTCTGTTTTTTGCAGCAAGATCAAACAACTATCACCCAAGAAGATCCTAAAGGCTTTACTTGGCACAAACACAAATTAAGACACAAAAAACACAATCATAAAAGTAGCATAATTATGCTAACACTCAAGAACAGAATGCAAAAAGAAAAAATAAATTTTATTCATTGGGTTGCCTCTCAACAAGTGCTATCGTTTGACGACCTTAGCTAGGCATAAAGCAAGGATCTAAGTTTTGTCATCTTTGTTTTGAGATCCATAAGATGCCCTCATGATTGATTCATATGGCTTCCTAATTCTTGTTCTAGGAAAGTGTTCCATATCCTTCCTCAAAGGAAATTGGAACTTAATATTGCCCTCTTTCATATCAATCATGTCACCAATAGTGCGTAAAAATGGTCTACCAAGAATTATTGGACAAGATGGATTGCAATCAATATCAAGAATAATAAAATCTATGGGAACATAATTCCTATTTGCAAGAATAATAACATCATTAATTCTTCTCATAGGCTTTTTAATATTAGAATCCGCCAAGTGAAAATTTAAAGAACACTCTTCAATATCGGTAAGACCAAGCACATCACATAGAGATTTCGGAATTGTAGAAACACTAGCACCCAAGTCACACAAAGCAAAACACTCATAATTTTTAATCTTGACTTTGATAGTAGGTTCCCATTCATCATGCAATTTTCTAGGAATTGAAACTTCTAATTCCAACTTTTTTCTAAAGCTTTCATCATAGCATCAACAATATGTTTAGTAAAAGCTTTATTTTTTTCATAAGCATGGGGTGAATTTATCATGGATTGCAACAAAAGAAATACAATCAATCAAAGAGCAACTATCATAATTAAAGTCTTTGTAATCCAAAAGAGCGGGCACATCACTAGTTAAAGTTCTGACCTCTTCAAACCCACTTTTATCAATTTTCTCAACAAGATTTTCACCCTCCAAAATATCAGGACGCCTTCTAACTAAAGTTGACTCTTCTCCAATCCCTTTTTTATCAATCTTAACTTTACTTAAGAAGGAATAAACAGAAGAAACACCAATCATTTTAAGATCTTCATCACTTTTACGAAAATAATCACTCGGTAACGCTTTTTCCAAAAATTCTCTTTTAGCTCTAAGCATAGCGGTTCTTTTCTTACTTTCATCCATAGAAACATAACGAGATTTAATTGATTCCTCAACTTTAGGCACAAAAATTTTCATCTTGAGATTTTCCACATCATGATAAATTCTATCAACAGTTCTAGACAAATCATCAATCTTATTCAACTTTTCTTCTATGGTAGTGTTGAAAACTTTTTGCGTGTTGATAAATTCTTTAATATTGTTCTCAAGATCAGAGATGTTCCTATTATTATTATTATTATTATTATAAGAAGGATTTCCGCAGGAATTACCATAATTATTAGAGGAATTACTAGGAAAAGGCCTAGGATTAAAATTACCTCTATAAGCATTGTTATTGAAATTGTTTCGAGAGATAAAATTCACATCAATGGCATCACTATTTTGCTCAATCGAAGTAGACAAAGGCATATTATTAAAATCAATAGGAGCACTTTTACTAGCAACCAATTTTGTAAGAGCATCAACTTTTTCACTCAAAGAAGAAATTTCTTCAACCGAACTAACTTTTTTTACTAGTAGGAGCTCTTTAGGTATGCCATTGTGAATAATTTTCCATAATATTATCAAGCAATTTGGTGGTTTAACCCAAAGTAATTTCCATAAAAGTACCACCCGCGGTGGAATCTAAAAGATTACGAGAAACAATATTCAACCCCGCATAAAAAATTGCATGACCATCCAATTATTTAACCCATGAGTTGGGCAATTCCTTAGCATCATTTTCATCCTTTCCCAAGATTGTGCAAGATGCTCATGTTCAAGTTGCTTGAAATTCATGATCCGGGTTCTAAGGGAAATAATTTTGCGGGCGGAAAATACTTAGTGATAAAAGCATCTTTGAACTTATTCCAAGAATTGATACTATTGCGAGGCAAAGAAGAAAACCAATTTTTTGCAGCATCACACAAAGAAAATGGAAATAATTTCATCTTCACAATATCATTGTCCACACATTTTCTCTTTTGCATATCGCATAATTCCACGAAAGCATTAAGATGGGACACGACATCCTCATTAGGAGTACTGGAAAATTGATCTTTCATAACAAGATCCAGCAAAGTAATATTAATATCACAGGACTCCGCACTAGTGGCGGGACGAGCAAGCGGACTGCCAATAAAATCATTGTTGTTGGTATTTGAGAAATCACACAACTTGGTGTTCTCTTGAGCCATGATGACTACACAACAAGATTGCACTCAAAACAGATCCGGAAAGAAAATGGCGAATGAAAAAGAGGGCGAATAAAACGGCAAATTTTTGTGAAGTGGCGGATAGGAAAACGAGAGGCAAATGACAAATAATGTAAATTGCAAGGAGATGAGATTTGTGATTAGGAACCTGGTATATGTTGAAGATCCTCCCCAGCAACGGCGCCAGAAATTCCTTTTGATGGCGGCTTAAAGCTACATCGGTATTTTCCCAAAGAGGAGGGGATGATGCAGCACAGCGGCGGTAGGTATTTCCTCATATACGAAGCCAAGGTTATCGAACCAGTAGGAGAACCAAGCAACAACACGTAAATGGCACCTACACACAAATAACAAATACTCGCAACCCGACGTATTAAAGGGGTTCTCAATCCCTTTTGGGTAACGACACCACAAATTGGCAAATAGACGTGAGAGCGAGTTGTAAATATTGATAGATCGAACGCCAAATTGGCAAGGTATTTTTGTATTTTTGGGTTTAATAGATCTGAAAATAAAAGCCAAATAAAATAGATGGCAAAGGCATATAATATGAGAAAGAGACCCGGGGGCCGTAGGTTTCACTAGTGGCTTCTCTCGAGAAAAATAGCAAATGGTGGGTAAACGAATTATTGTTGGGCAATTGATAGAACTTCAAATAATCATGACGATATCCAGGCAATGATCATTACATGGGCATCACGTCCAAGATTAGTAGACCGAGTCCTACGTGCATCTACTACTATTACTCCACACATTGACCGCTATCCAGCATGCGTCTAGTGTATTAAGTTCATGGAGAAACAGAGTAATGCAATAAGAACGATGACATGATGTAGACAAGATCTATTTATGTAGAAATAGACCCCATCGTTTTATCCTTAGTAGCAACGATACATACGTGTCGGTTCCCCTTCTGTCACTGGGATCAAGCACCGTAAGATCGAACCCACTACAAAGCACCTCCTCCCATTGCAAGATAAATAGATCAAGTTAGCCAAACAAAACCCAAATATCTGAGAAGAAATACGAGGCTATAAGCAATCATGCATATAAGAGATCAAAGAAACTCAAATAACTTTCATGGATATAAAAAGATAGATTTGATCATAAACTCAAAGTTCATCGGATCCCAACAAACACATCGCAAAAGAATTACATCATATGGATCTCCAAGAGACCATTGTATTGAGAATCAAACGAGAGAGAGGAAGCCATCTAGCTACTAACTACGGACCATAAGATCTACAAAGAAGTACCCACGCATCATCGGAGAGGCACCAATGGAAGTGGTGAACCCCTCTGTGATGGCGTCTAGATTGGATCTAGTGGTTCTAGACTCTACGATGGCTGGAATTGATTTTCGTCGACTCCCCTAGGGTTTCTGGAATATTGGGGTATTTATAGAGCAAAGAGGCGGTCCGGTGGGCACCTTAGGTGGGCACAATCCACCAGGGCGCACCTGGGCCCCCAGGCGAGACCTGGTGAGTTGTGCTCCCCGTGGAGCATCCCCAGGCGCTTCTCCGGCCCATTGGGTGTCTTCTCGTCCAAAAAGAATCCAAAAAAAATTCGCTGCGTTTGGACTCCGTTTGGTATTGACTATCTGCGGTGTAAAAAGCATGCAAAAAACAGTAATTGGCACTTGGCACTATGTCAATAGGTTAGTACCAAAAAATGATATAAAATGATTATAAAACATCCAAGATTGATAATATAACAACATGGAACAATCAAAAATTATAGATACGTTGGAGACGTATCAGACATCTCTGCTGCATCCGCGGTTGATACGTCTCCATCCTATCTACTTTCCCAAACACTTGTGCTATTGTTTTGGACTCTAATTTGCATGATTTGAATGAAACTAACCCGGACTGACGTTGTTTTCACTAGAATTGCCATGGTGTTGTTTTTGTGCAAAAATCAAAGTTCTCCAATTGACCTTAGAATTTATGGAGAATTTTTGTGGAATATTTAAAAATACTGACGGAAAAATATACAAGAGGGGGCCACCCAGGAGCCACAAGCTCAGGGGGCGCCGCCCCCAGGGCGCGCCCTGCAGGCTTGTGGACCCCCTGGACCTTCGACAACCCTAACTCCATGTGACGCCCCCGATTCAATCATACACTAATCATGCACGCAAATGTGTACGATCAAGATCAGGGACTCACGGGAAGATATCACAACACAACTCTAAAACATAAATAAGTCATACAAGCATCATAATACAAGCCAGGGCCTCGAGGGCTCGAATACAAGTGCTCGATCATAGACGAGTCAGCGGAAGCAACAATATCTGAGTACAGACATAAGTTAAACAAGTTTGCCTTAAGAAGGCTAGCACAAACTGGGATACAGATCGAAAGAGGCGCAGGCCTCCTGCCTGGGATCCTCCTAAACTACTCCAGGTCGTCATCAGCGGGCAGCACGTAGTAGTAGGCACCTCCAGTGTAGTAGGGGTCGTCGTCGACGGTGGCGTCTGGCTCCTGGACTCCAGCATCTGGTTGCGACAACCAGAAAGAAGGAAAGGGGAAAAAGGGGGAGAAAGCAACCGTGAGTACTCATCCAAAGTACTCGCAAGCAAGGAACTATACTACATATGCATGGGTATATGTGTAAGGAGGCCATATCAGTGGACTGAACTGCAGAATGCCAGAATAAGAGGGGGATAACTAATCATGTCGAAGACTACGCTTCTGGCAGCCTCCGTCTTGCATCAAGTATAAGAGAGTAGATTGAAGTCCTCCAAGTATCATCTCCAAGTAGCAACTCCAAGTAACAACTCCAGTAGCATCTCCAGCAGCATCGCAGTAGCATAATCCTACCCGGCGATCCTCTCCTCGTCGCCCTGTAGAAAAGCGATCACCGGGTTGTCTGTGGAACTTGGAAGGGTGTGTTTTATTAAGTATCCGGTTCTAGTTGTCATAAGGTCAAGGTACAACTCCAAGTCGTCCTGTTACCGAAGATCACGGCTATTCGAATAGATTAACTTCCCTGCAGGGGTGCACCACATAACCCAACATGCTTGATCCCATTTGGCCGGACACACTTTCCTGGGTCATGCCCGGCCTCGGAAGATCAACACGTCGCAGCCCCACCTAGGCAAAACAGAGAGGCCAGCACGCCGGTCTAAACCTAAGCGCACAGGGGTCTGGGCCCATTGCCCATAGCACACCTGCACGTTGCGAGGGCGGCCGAAAGCAGACCTAGCCTAGTGGCGTTCCAGTCCAATTCGGCGCGCGCCGCTCCGTCGCTGACGTCTGAAGTGCTTCGGCTGATACCACGACGTCGGGATACCCATAACTACTCCCACGTAGATGGTTAGTGCGTATAGGCTCGTAGCCGACTCAGATCAAATATCAAGATCTCGTTAAGCGTGTTAAGTATCCGCGAACGCCGAACAGGGCCAGGCCCACCTGTCTCCTAGGTGGTCTCAACCTGCCCTGCCGCTCCGCCACAAAGTAACAGTCGGGGGCCGTCGGGAACCCAGGCCCACCTCTACCGGGATGGAGCCACCTGCCCCTTCAGCCCCCATCTCCAAACAGTATCACCAGTAATGTAACAGTGTAAAGTATATAGTATATGCCCGTGATCACCTCCCGAAGTGATCACAGCCCAGTAGTATAGCATGGCAGACGGACAAGAGTGTAGGGCCACTGATGGAACACTAGCATCCTATACTAAGCATTTAGGATTGCGGGTAAGGTATCAATGACTGTAGCAGCAATGACAGGCTATGCATCAGAATAGGATTAACGGAAGGCAGTAACATGCTACACTACTCTAATGCAAGCAGTATAGAGAAGAGTAGGCGATATCTGGTGATCAAAGGGGGGGCTTGCCTGGTTGCTCAGACAAGGAGGGGTCGTCAACTCCGTAGTCGAACTGGTCAGCAGCAGCGTCGGTCTCGTAGTCTACCGGAGAGAAGAGGGGGAAGAAATAATGAATACAGAGCAAACAAAGCATCACAAAATATAACAAGGCAATACGCGGTGTTCGGTGTGCCCTAACGCGGTAGTAGGTGATACCGGTGAAGGGGGGAAAACATCCGGGAAAGTATTCCCGGGGTTCCGTGTTTTCGGGCAGAGGAGCCGGAGGGGGAAAGTTGCGAGTTCGATAGGTTAGGGGGGTGTGGCGGACGAACGGACCGCGTATCCGGATTCGTCTCGTCGTTCCGAGCAACTTTCATGTAGAAAGTATTTTAATCCGAGTTACGGATTATTATGTATAATTTTTTAAAGTTTTAATAATATACTAGATTTTCTAAATTACTTTTAATTCAAGTTGACCAAGTCAATTTGACTAGTCAAAAAGAGAGCTGTGACCCACATGTCATGGACTATTTACCTAAAATAAATAAATAAACCTAACTTATTTAATTGGGACCTACATGTCATCTACTATTAGACTAATTAACTTAGCACTAATTAATACTACTAGCTAAAGCTAGTACTAACAAGGGCCGGCCACAGCCCAACCGGCCACACGCACGGCACACACACAGCACGCAACACACGGTGCTAGAGGTTGAAAGTGTGTTCTGTCAATAAAAGATAGCATTTTGTGATTTTCATAGTATTTAATTTATGCCTTATTTGAATTTGGTCCAATGGGGTAACTTGGAGCTTGTCAAGTGTACTACCTAGACAAATTAATTCCAGCTAAGTTAAACTTTGTTTGACCACAGTTTTGTTGCCATCCAGAGGGTTAATAGAGTAGAAGTAACAAAAGCTAGCCAGCGCTACAGTAACATTCAGTTACTGTAGCAGCGGCAGCAGAGCAGCGAATCGCAGTGGCAGGGGTGGCCGCAAGCGCGGGCACGCGCGGCCGAGCGCGCGCGCCGGCGGGCAAAGCGAGGGAGGGGGGGGGCGACGAGAGCGGGGCTGCATGGCAGGTGTGGAGGCGGCCTGCAGTGGTGCCGGCGTCGAGAGGAGCGGCGCCGGGGTTCGGCCTAGCAGCGTACGGCGGGCGGGAGGCGAGCAGGCGCAGGGAAGGGCGCGGACGGCGAGCGCGGGTGTGATAGCGCAGCACGGACAAGCAGCGGCCCTAGCGGACGTGGCCGGAGCTTCAGCCGTGTCGGCGGCCGGTGACGAGCGCGGCGGTAGCAAGTGCAACGGCGACAACGAGCTACGGTGGCGATGGTAGTAGCAGCAGGAAACAACGAACCAAGCCTACAGGAGAGGGGTTTCGACCGGGAGCTCACCGCGGAGGCACACGGAGGCCCGTTGGTGGCTTAGGAGCTGCAGAGGCGATGGATCGATGAAGGGCAGCGGCGACGACCGAGGAAGAAGATGGCGTCGATCCGGTCGATGATGTGGCCTCCCGGCCTCGATCCGGCGGCGTAGTCGACGCTGCGGACAGCGAAGGCGCTGCTGGAAAGGTCCCAGCCTACGGGGCCGACAGAGAGCATGCGGATGATGAGAACCATGGCGCCGATGGCTCGGTAGTGCGCGAGGAAGGAGGCAGCGAGCGGGAGGAAAAGTGGCGAGGCTAGGGTTCTCCAGGGGGGTTTCGGTGGCCTTATCCATCCACGCGACCGAGGGATCGCCGACGCGTGCACATCGCCGGCTATGGCGCCGGTGGATGAGCGCCACGCCCTCCCGTGAACAGGAGGAAGGAGAGGCTAGGCTGGGCTGGGTCATTTTGCCTAATGGGCCACGTGCCCAGTAGATTAGGTATTATGTTTCTCACCTCCTTTTGTTTATTGTTTTCCTTATTTATCTACTGTTTTGTATTTAGTTTAGGTACTAAATGATTTTAGTTAAAATTGAAACTCCTCACATAATTACCTCCTGATATTTTAGGTGTTGTCCAAAAAGTTTGGGTTATTTAGAAATGTTTGAAACTAAGTTCGTATTTTAATGGGCATAATAAGTGATGCTTGTTCACTTTAATTGTTTCCAGGGGAAATCTAAAAATCCATTAAATGATAGTTCCTACATGGTAACCACTTAGTGAATAATTTCAACCCAACAAACATTTTAATTGACAGTTTTAAGAAATAAAAATTTGACTTGTTATTTGAAATTTGAATTTGACTCCGATTTCATCAAGTGGCAAATTGGCTTAATAAAACGTGATGACATGGTACATTAGGGTGGGTTACTGTAGCTTAATTATCCGGGTGTCACAATTCTCCTCCGCTACAAGAAATCTCGTCCCGAGATTTAAGAGGTAGTGAAAGGGGGGAAGGTTTGGTAATGAATCTAGCGGGTCTTCTCATGCTGGCTTGCTCTTCTCGAAGAGGCCGGTCCAATACATTGATGTCTTCATTTCTCTACTTCAAGTCATCAAGATAAAGTCGGTATATCCTTTCTTCGGGGGGTTCCATCATACTTACGAAAGAATAAGGGGGTATTCTGGGAGAACTAACCTCTACAAGGTTGACTATCGGTCGATATCATCGGGGAAGGTGGCAGAAAGTAACTCTCAAATTGAATCTTAAGAAAATATCGAGAGTAAGGTAAGGAGGTATCATGGAAAGTTTCGAGCGGGCAGGCAATCGTTCAATGTCTGAAACGAACTGTTGAAGGGGTTTAGAGCAATGTGATTAAGCATTGCATCTGGTACCTGAATAGATCAACAGGCTGGTGGCCCGTGAATTACATACAAAGTCAAACACGAGGAATAACTTTGACAACGGGGTGTATAGGAGAGTCAGGTTTTGATCCTGTGGAACTGTGAGTTATGGGCCCACCATGTGGTTGAAAGTAGGAAGGGGGCCGACATCTTGCACGGTCACGATAGTAAGGCGTGTCAGAGGGTAACCTATCAGTTATGTCGGCAACAACATCGATACCAAGGGCGAGGGATGAAGATAACCATTTTCCTGCTCGTTGAACGAGGCGGGCCAATAGGCAAGGTTCTCGTCCATTGGTGGCTACCGGAATGTCATCAACAATAGTAACATGGTCTTACTGACAGAGCGGTACCACGAGGTGTTTACATAAGCAGGAGAATAATACTGCTTAGGTCATATAGATCACAAGAAAGGTTAAATCAAACAATGGAAAGGAAAATATGATTATCAGATTAAACAGAACAATGAAAAGGAAAATGTGTTAAAACACATATTTCAGGGATATATCCTTCCCAAGGACAAGCAGAGCATGATATCATGTCAGGATATAATTTTAGAAAACCCCTTAGGTAAGGGGAGAGAAATTTCAAGACATTACCCATACAACGGCGTTTGGATAATTGAGAAACAAACATCTTAGCATTGGGCTTCAAATGTTCTTGTTAAAAATCGGAGTACCACAGACATGCTTCGAGATAGCATTGACATGGTCTTCAAGCAAATGTCAGATTTTGGATACAAAGGATCCATCGGAAACAACTTATAGAATAAGCCTTACCATTTCCTCATGGAAGAATGGATAACCTTGCTGAAACTGAATATATAACAATAGGGCCTCCGGCCAGCTGTGCTAGGCACGACATCACCTTACCGGGTCACATAAAGACCGTTATTATAACTCTTGGAAATATGTTCCAACCATCATATCTGACCGAGATTCAGATCTGATTGGAGTGAGGATACCTCAGACTCAGGATGCCTGAGAAGAAAGGTGCAACACAAATTGTCGAGATGACATTGTAAGATTCTCGGGAAATAACGTACGGAAGCAAGGCTTCGAAACAAGAGTTCATCAGTAAACCAAAGAGAGGATGAGGAGGTGGCTGATGGACTCAGCGACAATTCAACTAGGTATCCCAAAAGATGGATCTCCACAATTATGTGGATAAGGAGATAGCATTTGTCAGATCAAATGATGTAATGAAGTATGCTCGAGTAAAACATACACAATTAAACATTGGTTGAAAGGTGCGCCCGAAATATGGGTTGGGTTGCATGACCAATGTCAGAATGGTGATTCAATAATCAATAGTCTAAGAATGAACGGCCGACCATTAACTTGAAAGCAATAGGGTTGATAGAAGGAAAGAATCCAAACAACACCGTTCACTTGTTGGAATCAACACGGGGACCAAGAAAGAATGGTGATGGTGAGAAGTATCACTTGTATTAAGAGTTCTCAAGAGGTAGTGAAATTCTCACAACATTGAGGTCATAAGAGATGTTAATGTCCCAAGGTAAAGAAGGGCAATTACTGGATATCAAGGAACTCAAGGTATATCACCAAACACGAACAAGCTTGTGTTGGTGGGAAGGCAATAATGTTGCCGCTGATAACTCAAATCATCGAGGGACAAGGATGGTATTTCTTATCATGAATTCAATTGATATCCTGGAAGAACTCATAAGGTTGATGAGGATCACGACACATTTGTCGACAGATTTCATGAAGATGTAATCAATCGGCGACGTCAACAAGTCAAAGGAATTGGCGAAGCGAAAGGTTATTGGAACCAAGGGTACGACACAAACTCGAAATCAAGTTTGTTGGTCAAGGAGAAATGGTATGACGAGGAAGATCGACATAAGCCTAGCTCATCGTCGAAACTGGTGCTCCCGGAATAAGGACCAGGTGGCACAGTTTGAAATCATCAAGGCAATGATATAGCCAAACAGGCTAGGAATGGCGTGGTCGGGTACAAACTCGTACTTAAAGAAGATTACTGAGAGTTGTTGAACCGTAGTGCGGACTCGGTTCAGTTATCGATGTCTTTGAGTGTTTAATAACTCAGAGCCCATGAAAAATTGTAATCAGTGAGAATGTAGTACTTGATGAAGAACTCATAAGAAGTTATGCAGTTCCATGATAAACTTGAGATACCAGGGGTAATACTCGACACAAGATCAAAGTGAAGATTGGACGGGTGTATTGATCCATAGAAGACAATTGTTTTAACTTGTCCGAGAAATGGAATCAAAGAAGAACAATCATGGTCGGAACCACGGTTGCAAGGGATCAATTCACAGATACCATATGTTAGTTATCAAGGAAATAGTTATTATTACAAGAAGCTTCCATGATAGGATATACATCGCGTCCATGGGCATGAACACAAGGTTCAAGGTCGACTCCCACTTCCTCAATACATAATCTTTCATTCACTTCTCGCCTTCAACGAAATCGTGTGTTGAAATTTTATCTGACATAACACTAGTAGAGTATGACCCGTAGTAGTTTCCGGGTTCACACAGTTTAGAGAAGGCATATGTCCAACCCATCGGGCCTCTTAGGAACATATACCACAAACTTCAGGAGTATATAACACAAGCTCGATAGCAGAGCATGGTTGACAAAGCAGGGGATACAATTTACCAAAGGCGGTATACATCCTAGGAAAGGCTCAAGGTTATTGGATATGAAGGACATTGTCGGATAAAATCCAACAAAGGATCTGGGGTGAGTATCGGCACACAACCAGAGGAAGAAGAATGCACGGGCATCATATTATAGAACATCGGAATAATTCGATGCTTAGATAATAAAGGAATTTCGATTTCCAAAACAAAGGATCAGAAGCAGTCGCTCTGATCAAGGATGGATAAGTTGGATATACCAGAGGCACAATTGACGACAAATAGTTTGGTCGAGAACCAGCTCATGTTCAAAAATGATGTCTGAGCCGGAAGGATAATTTAGAAGGGTTGATAGATGATTGTGTGCATTCGCACACATGCTGAATCAATAGGATCAAAATGACGGTGCCTAAGGATACTAACGAATATTGCCAGACATATGGAAAGCATCCATAATGCAAGCAGACAAGTATTGCAGAGCAATAAGCTATTAAGGATTTTTGGAGGATCAATTAGTATTTCGAAGACCATTGTGAAACACATGAACAACTTGGGGATGAGCGGATACTCGATAAGTGCGAGAATTATCCAGAGGGGTATTCAGGTGACAAAGAACAGCAAGGCGATAAGCTCAAAGGATTATCGAAACAACGACGAGTGTTTCGAGGTATCTGGTAATAACAAGACCAACTGGGGATGAATGTAAGAATAACAACTGCAAGTGGTTATCCATAAGGGTTGACGGTGGAAGGGGAATTGCAAATGCGATGAACATAAGTTCTCGGGTTAACAGCGGAGAGTATCTTCACGGTCTTCTGGTGCAGCAGACGATCATCAGTAACAAGGGGCTCTCCGGGTGAAAGTGATAACGAGATCCTATTGTTAGATTTAGTAAATTTCATTTAACCCGAATAGAGGAGAGATCAGAGTCCCAGAGTAAAGGTCGAGGAGTAAAAGATCCTACTACCACCCAATGGCGACGTGTGCCCGTAAGACACACAGCCATGTTAGTAAAAGTTTTGCAATGTCTAGACTCAACTTCGGCCAAGGAGTTGGAAGAGGGATTCCTACAGGCAGTCGGCTCTGATACCAACTTGTGACGCCCCCGATTCAATCGTACACTAATCATGCACGCAAATGTGTACGATCAAGATCAGGGACTCACGGGAAGATATCACAACACAACTCTAAAACATAAATAAGTCATACAAGCATCATAATACAAGCCAGGGGCCTCGAGGGCTCGAATACAAGTGCTCGATCATAGACGAGTCAGCGGAAGCAACAATATCTGAGTACAGACATAAGTTAAACAAGTTTGCCTTAAGAAGGCTAGCACAAACTGGGATACAGATCAAAAGAGGCGCAAGCCTCCTGCCTGGGATCCTCCTAAACTACTCCAGGTCGTCATCAGCGGGCAGCACGTAGTAGTAGGCACCTTCAGTGTAGTAGGGGTCGTCGTCGACGGTGGCGTCTGGCTCCTGGACTCCAGCATCTGGTTGCGACAACCAGAAAGAAGAAAAGGGGAAAAAGGGGGAGAAAGCAACCGTGAGTACTCATCCAAAGTACTCGCAAGCAAGGAACTATACTACATATGCATGGGTATATGTGTAAGGAGGCCATATCAGTGGACTGAACTGTAGAATGCCAGAATAAGAGGGGGATAACTAATCATGTCGAAGACTACGCTTCTGGCAGCCTCCGTCTTGCATCAAGTATAAGAGAGTAGATTGAAGTCCTCCAAGTATCATCTCCAAGTAGCAACTCCAAGTAACAACTCCAGTAGCATCTCCAGCAGCATCGCAGTAGCATAATCCTACCCGGCGATCCTCTCCTCGTCGCCCTGTAGAAAAGCGATCACCGGGTTGTCTATGGAACTTGGAAGGGTGTGTTTTATTAAGTATCCGGTTCTAGTTGTCATAAGGTCAAGGTACAACTCCAAGTCGTCCTGTTACCGAAGATCATGGCTATTCGAATAGATTAACTTCCCTGCAGGGGTGCACCACATAACCCAACACGCTTGATCCCATTTGGCCGGACACACTTTCCTGGGTCATGCCCGGCCTCGGAAGATCAACACGTCGCAGCCCCACCTAGGCAAAACAGAGAGGCCAGCACGCCGGTCTAAACCTAAGCGCACAGGGGTATGGGCCCATCGCCCATAGCACACCTGCACGTTGCGAGGGCGGCCGAAAGCAGACCTAGCCTAGTGGCGTTCCAGTCCAATTCGGCGCGCGCCGCTCCGTCGCTGACGTCTGAAGTGCTTCGGCTGATACCACGATGTCGGGATACCCATAACTACTCCCACGTAGATGGTTAGTGCGTATAGGCTCGTAGCCGACTCAGATCAAATACCAAGATCTCGTTAAGCGTGTTAAGTATCCGCGAACGCCGAACAGGGCCAGGCCCACCTGTCTCCTAGGTGGTCTCAACCTGCCCTGCCGCTCCGCCACAAAGTAACAGTCGGGGGCCGTCGGGAACCCAGGCCCACCTCTACCGGGATGGAGCCACCTGCCCCTTCAGCCCCCATCTCCAAACAGTATCACCAGTAATGTAACAGTGTAAAGTATATAGTATATGCCCGTGATCACCTCCCGAAGTGATCACAGCCCAGTAGTATAGCATGGCAGACGGACAAGAGTGTAGGGCCACTGATGGAACACTAGCATCCTATACTAAGCATTTAGGATTGCGGGTAAGGTATCAATGACTGTAGCAGCAATGACAGGCTATGCATCAGAATAGGATTAACGGAAGGCAGTAACATGCTACACTACTCTAATGCAAGCAGTATAGAGAAGAGTAGGCGATATCTGGTGATCAAAGGGGGGGCTTGCCTGGTTGCTCAGACAAGGAGGGGTCGTCAACTCCGTAGTCGAACTGGTCAGCAGCAGCGTCGGTCTCGTAGTCTACCGGAGAGAAGAGGGGGAAGAAATAATGAATACAGAGCAAACAAAGCATCACAAAATATAACAAGGCAATAC
>NC_057800.1:415390432-415391524 GCF_018294505.1 Triticum aestivum
TACGGCGGGCGGGAGGCGAGCAGGCGCAGGGAAGGGCGCGGACGGCGAGCGCGGGTGTGATAGCGCAGCACGGACAAGCAGCGGCCCTAGCGGACGTGGCCGGAGCTTCAGCCGTGTCGGCGGCCGGTGACGAGCGCGGCGGTAGCAAGTGCAATGGCGACAACGAGCTACGGTGGCGATGGTAGTAGCAGCAGGAAACAACGAACCAAGCCTACAGGAGAGGGGTTTCGACCGGGAGCTCACCGCGGAGGCACACGGAGGCCCGTTGGTGGCTTAGGAGCTGCAGAGGCGATGGATCGATGAAGGGCAGCGGCGACGACCGAGGAAGAAGATGGCGTCGATCCGGTCGATGATGTGGCCTCCCGGCCTCGATCCGGCGGCGTAGTCGACGCTGCGGACAGCGAAGGCGCTGCTGGAAAGGTCCCAGCCTACGGGGCCGACAAAGAGCATGCGGATGATGAGAACCATGGCGCCGATGGCTCGGTAGTGCGCGAGGAAGGAGGCAGCGAGCGGGAGGAAAAGTGGCGAGGCTAGGGTTCTCCAGGGGGTTTCGGTGGCCTTATCCATCCACGCGTCCGAGGGATCGCCGACGCGTGCACATCGCCGGCTATGGCGCCGGTGGATGAGCGCCACGCCCTCCCGTGAACAGGAGGAAGGAGAGGCTAGGCTGGGCTGGGTCATTTTGCCTAATGGGCCACGTGCCCAGTAGATTAGGTATTATGTTTCTCACCTCCTTTTGTTTATTGTTTTCCTTATTTATCTACTGTTTTGTATTTAGTTTAGGTACTAAATGATTTTAGTTAAAATTGAAACTCCTCACATAATTACCTCCTGATATTTTAGGTGTTGTCCAAAAAGTTTGGGTTATTTAGAAATGTTTGAAACTAAGTTCGTATTTTAATGGGCATAATAAGTGATGCTTGTTCACTTTAATTGTTTCCAGGGGAAATCTAAAAATCCATTAAATGATAGTTCCTACATGGTAACCACTTAGTGAATAATTTCAACCCAACAAACATTTTAATTGACAGTTTTAAGAAATAAAAATTTGACTTGTTATTTGAAATTTGAATTTGACTCCGATTTCATCAA
>NC_057800.1:415391639-415393681 GCF_018294505.1 Triticum aestivum
CAAGATCTCGTTAAGCGTGTTAAGTATCCGCGAACGCCGAACAGGGCCAGGCCCACCTGTCTCCTAGGTGGTCTCAACCTGCCCTGCCGCTCCGCCACAAAGTAACAGTCGGGGGCCGTCGGGAACCCAGGCCCACCTCTACCGGGATGGAGCCACCTGCCCCTTCAGCCCCCATCTCCAAACAGTATCACCAGTAATGTAACAGTGTAAAGTATATAGTATATGCCCGTGATCACCTCCCGAAGTGATCACAGCCCAGTAGTATAGCATGGCAGACGGACAAGAGTGTAGGGCCACTGATGGAACACTAGCATCCTATACTAAGCATTTAGGATTGCGGGTAAGGTATCAATGACTGTAGCAGCAATGACAGGCTATGCATCAGAATAGGATTAACGGAAGGCAGTAACATGCTACACTACTCTAATGCAAGCAGTATAGAGAAGAGTAGGCGATATCTGGTGATCAAAGGGGGGGCTTGCCTGGTTGCTCAGACAAGGAGGGGTCGTCAACTCCGTAGTCGAACTGGTCAGCAGCAGCGTCGGTCTCGTAGTCTACCGGAGAGAAGAGGGGGAAGAAATAATGAATACAGAGCAAACAAAGCATCACAAAATATAACAAGGCAATACACAGTGTTCGGTGTGCCCTAACGCGGTAGTAGGTGATACCGGTGAAGGGGGGAAAACATCCGGGAAAGTATTCCCGGGGTTCCGTGTTTTCGGGCAGAGGAGCCGGAGGGGGAAAGTTGCGAGTTCGATAGGTTAGGGGGGTGTGGCGGACGAACGGACCGCGTATCCGGATTCGTCTCGTCGTTCCGAGCAACTTTCATGTAGAAAGTATTTTAATCCGAGTTACGGATTATTATGTATAATTTTTTAAAGTTTTAATAATATACTAGATTTTCTAAATTACTTTTAATTCAAGTTGACCAAGTCCATTTGACTCGTCAAAAAGAGAGCTGTGACCCACATGTCATGGACTATTTACCTAAAATAAATAAATAAACCTAACTTATTTAATTGGGACCTACATGTCATCTACTATTAGACTAATTAACTTAGCACTAATTAATACTACTAGCTAAAGCTAGTACTAACAAGGGCCGGCCACAACCCAACCGGCCACACGCACGGCACACACACAGCACGCAACACACGGTGCTAGAGGTTGAAAGTGTGTTCTGTCAATAAAAGATAGCATTTTGTGATTTTCATAGTATTTAATTTATGCCTTATTTGAATTTGGTCCAATGGGGTAACTTGGAGCTTGCCAAGTGTACTACCTAGACAAATTAATTCCAGCTAAGTTAAACTTTGTTTGACCACAGTTTTGTTGCCATCCAGAGGGTTAATAGAGTAGAAGTAACAAAAGCTAGCCAGCGCTACAGTAACATTCAGTTACTGTAGCAGCGGCAGCAGAGCAGCGAATCGCAGTGGCAGGGGTGGCCGCAAGCGCGGGCACGCGCGGCCGAGCGCGCGCGCCGGCGGGCAAAGCGAGGGAGGGGGGGGGCGACGAGAGCGGGGCTGCATGGCAGGTGTGGAGGCGGCCTGCAGTGGTGCCGGCGTCGAGAGGAGCGGCGCCGGGGTTCGGCCTAGCAGCGTACGGCGGGCGGGAGGCGAGCAGGCGCAGGGAAGGGCGCGGACGGCGAGCGCGGGTGTGATAGCGCAGCACGGACAAGCAGCGGCCCTAGCGGACGTGGCCGGAGCTTCAGCCGTGTCGGCGGCCGGTGACGAGCGCGGCGGTAGCAAGTGCAATGGCGACAACGAGCTACGGTGGCGATGGTAGTAGCAGCAGGAAACAACGAACCAAGCCTACAGGAGAGGGGTTTCGACCGGGAGCTCACCGCGGAGGCACACGGAGGCCCGTTGGTGGCTTAGGAGCTGCAGAGGCGATGGATCGATGAAGGGCAGCGGCGACGACCGAGGAAGAAGATGGCGTCGATCCGGTCGATGATGTGGCCTCCCGGCCTCGATCCGGCGGCGTAGTCGACGCTGCGGACAGCGAAGGCGCTGCTGGAAAGGTCCCAGCCTACGGGGCCGACA